>NC_056726.1:998654667-998759190 GCF_019279795.1 Protopterus annectens | reverse complement strand
CATTGTCAAACAATCAATTGCTTAGTAAATGCAAACATCAGTGTGGTAATCATTCTTGCCAATGATCACTTAGGTTCATAGACTGGTAGTAAGCTAGCTGCCCTTGTGGGCCATTTTTTTTAAGTCTAGCCAATTAACCCATGTGAGAATCAAACCCTATCCCTTGTGTTTGTAAGGTAAACACATTAACCATTATGCCAACCTCCCACTAAATAATCACCCCTTGCAAGTCTTGAACCTATGACCCTGTCAGCTACAGCATAGTGCATTAGCCCACTACACCACTTAACCCTTTTGCTTTAGGTCAAGAGTTTTCTTAATATTCAGTGAAAATGCCAGAAAATCTAAAGACAAGTATAAAAAGATAAAAGTAGGAAAATCTATTTTTCCATTTTAAAATAAAAGTGATTTGCAAATACTCCTCAAAACACTAAGATAAATATCTTACAGATTTGAAGATAATCTCACCCCAAAATGAACCTGAAACTAAGATGAAATTATACTTTTTACGAATACCATTTAAACTCCTAACCAAACACTTCCTCACAAATAATTGTATAAGAAGTACTGGACTGGCAACTAAATAAAATAAACGAGCCTCGTGAGAAGAGTATCATATCACAATTATAGGCATTACACCGTTATCATAAAACAAAATGGATTACCTTTTCATCAGATTAGAACCATCATCTTCATTAAATCTTCATTATATACTTTCATTAACACATCCTCATGTGATAAAGAATGGTTTTCATTGCTCATTAATTCTTAAAGTGCACAGTGCTGAATTCTATATATTATCTATACTTATATCTGTTGTTTAAAAACTAAACTGTTAAAATTACTAATAAATACTTATTTAAAAACTTTTTTAAAAAACTGTCCTAATTTCATGTACTATACCTAATATATTTGTACTTAACTTACTTGAGCAGAGATATGTATATATTCCTGTCACACTAATATCATCATATTAATGGCTACCTTCTCGGTGTACATTATCTGTTATTATGTACTTCTATTCCTCTCTAACTATTTTATTAATATTTAAATCTAATCTTCTAATATTGACTTGTCCACTCATAAAATAGTTTTAATAGAAATGTATTCATTTAATATGATGATATTAGTGTGACAGGAATATATATACATATATCTCTTACTCAAGTAAACACAGTAAGTTAAGTACAAATATATTAGGTATAGTACTACTGCGGTGGTGGTGCTGCGGTAGCGTTGTCGCCTCACAGTTAGACGCTACTGCTCGATTCTCAGTTAAAGCCGCTCACTGTGTTACGACATGCGTGAATGGGCCCTTCCGCTGAAGGTTGTGCTAGGCCCGCAAGCCAGCATGTAAAACTCTACTGCCAATCATTAGCGGACCGGAGTTCCGCTGTGGCGACCCCTAACCGGGAAAAGCCGAAAGACACACACACACACATGAAATTAGGACAGTTTTTTAAAAAAGTTTTTAAATAAGTATTTATTAGTAATTTTAACAGTTTAGTTTTTAAACAACAGATATAAGTATAGATAGGCATATATAGGGAATTCAGCACTGTGCACTTTAAGGAATTAATGAGCTAATGAAATTGTTCTTTATCACATGATTTTAATGAGTTGGTAATTGCTTAAATGAAGAAGTATATATAAATGAGATTGATTTAATGAAAGATGGTTCTGAAGAAATCTACGGTGTTAGATGAAAGCGCTTAACCATATGTTTTGTTTTATGTGAAAACGGAGCGAATTAAAGTGAATTTTTTACTATATTACGTGCCAGTGCTGTGCTTATACTGTGACTTCCTCATAAATCACAAAGCAGAATGCGGTCCCGGTCAACAATAAAGGATGTCTTCAAAAATTCAGTCGAATGCAGCCAGGAATACACCAATAAACAGTTTATTGCATAAAATGATCAACATAAACGATATTTGTATACATTCAGAACCTTAAAGCGCTGTCTTCATTTGAGATTATCATCCGCGATTTATCATTAGCTTCCTTTTACTAATTCAAATCCATTCAGCTGGCTTAATTAAATAATTAACACTGGTTCCATTTTTGTGTTAGCACTCAATATAATATATAAACTTTGAAAACATTTAAAGACCTGTAATGAATAATCAGGTAAGAATAAACAGTAGATGGTATAAACACAGTAAATAAGGGTATAAAATGTGATGAATATAGTATAATAAATATAATAATTATGTATAATATAATAAATATATATATATATATATATATATATATGTATAATAAAATATATAAATGTATATGTATGTAAAAAATAATGTATATTTTATTATACATATATATATATATATATATTATATTTATTATATTTATTATACATACTTAATTATATATATATATGTATAATAAAATATATAAATGTATATGTATGTAAAAAAGAATGTACATTTTATTATACATATATATATATATATATATATATATATATTTACTATACATACTTATTATATTTATTATACTATATTCATCGCATTTTTATACCCTTATTTACTGTGTTTTTATAGCTATCTACTGTGTTTATTCTTAACTGCTGATTATTCACACAGGTCTTTAAATGTTTTCAAAAGTTTTTAGTATTTATGGTAAGGTTGTATAAGAAAAATGGAATCAATTAATTTAATTAGATGCCAGCTGAATGGATTTGGTTAGTATAAAAGGGAGCTAGTATTGTTAAATCCTTGGATTCTGATGAAGTCTCCGAATGGAGACGAAAGCGCTTAATCTAAGGTTCTAGTTGTATACAAGATTATCGTTTTTACTATTTGATGGATCGTTTTATGCAAAACGATTTTTTGGTGTATTCCTGGCTGCATTCGACTGAATTTTTGAAGATGCCCTTTATTGACCGGGACCGCATTCTACCATTTAAACTCCCTCAATCTGCATTTTTATTATTATTATTTTTTTATTATTTTTAGTGGCACTTGGTGTTCAAGTACACACAAACAACACTGCTACTCCTGGCACTGAAACAGATCATGATCAAAACATCGGATGCAAAACTGTAATAAGGCCAAATGGTGCCCATGGTAGTACTCCTCTCAGGGCATCTACTCCCTATATATCCTAACAATGAGGATGTTTGACCCAAAATTAAAAGCCAAAGTCCAACCAGTCAAGCCAGGTTCCCTGTTTCAACATAGCTGCAGTCACTGAAATCCTTGAGAAAGCTCAACAAAACAAGCACCATGCACTTTGAATTATACTATAACAGACACTGTTATCCATTGTATATTCATCCTTCTGCATTACGTAGAAATAAAATTTTCATAATCAACACAAGACATCACCACTCTGTCCTAAAAAGAAAGCAGCTTCCTAGTTTATGGAGACACATGTTGTAAACATTATGTTAAGCATAAGGACAGGAAAGCTGTTAATTTTTTGCATACAAAAGAGCAGGTCGCACTGAGATACTATCAGTTGCCGGGCCAAACTAAAACTGAGTTTTTCTTTTCTTTTGTGACTACAAATGAATAAACAGCTCATTTGATTTCCCTCTACAAACTGCTGTCCAGGGTAGCTGCTGTGCTCAACCAGCCCTTCTTATTATGTCTGATTCGGAGGTATATATAGTCATTAAAAAGTTATATTCTTACCATAATGTTCCATCTGTGTTGTTGATCTTCATTCATTCTTGACTGATGGGTTAGATTCCGGCCTTTTGGAACCAACTCGGCCGTTATACATAGATCAAGCCAGCCAAAAACTCTCGAGCTAAGGCTCTACCCACAATGCCTCTCTTCCCATTACCTTAGATTTAGTTTGCCTAAATGTTAAGAAAATACAAAAGCCATGTCTGAGGTATAACCCTCCCACCAAGAGGAGAAAACGCTGAGAGAAGAAAGGAGCCACTTTTGAGTTTAAGTATTTTTCCTCTGTTTATTTGCTAAGTTTTTCTGGATAGCCGCCTATTCTGAGCATTTTCTGGCTTGTTAAACTTGATTCCTGCATTAGTAACTGTATTTAGAGCACAACCTAGAGCTGTTTACTGAATTTCCTGTTTGCACTTATTTTTAAAATCGTTTTTTTCTCAAAACTTGCATTTTATCTGTCTTTGGCCTAGCCCTCTTGTGTGGGGTCATTTACTGCACTGTTATAACTTGTTGATACTTGTGAACCTCTGCTATCTCTGAAAAAAACAAAATAACAAAAAAAAAATCTTGCTTTTTTCCCACTTTTCTGAGATTTAAAAAAGTTCAGTTACAGGCTTGCTGTTCTTGAACTGTTTGTAAGTTTCTTGGAGGCCATTTTTTGCTTGGGCTAAAGGGAAGTCTCTCTGTTGATCAGTGGCAGTGAAAGCACTGAGCAGCCTGCCTGCACCTGTGGGAGTGGTTACTGACTTGAAACTGTAGTTTTATTGGCCATTTTGGGTCAATTCCTAACTCCTTCATCTTCCGCTCTTAAAACCCTCTTTTCCGTGGTTTTGCACATTTTTGTGCATAGCGCAACAGCGGGCAGCGCCGCCTAATTGGGTTTAAACTATTCCTGGCTCCACAAAGTCTGCTCTTCATTTTTTCCCTTAGAACTGCTCTACCTCTCAATTTAAACACCATATTCTCATTCTAAGGCCCTTCACTGGTCCAATTAAGTAATCCTACAAGTTAGCACTATTAAACCATAAGCACTACTTACTCTTATACTCTCTACGATTACCCTGTCCTCTATTGGTCCATCTTAAATTCAGTTTCCCTATATTACTCTAGCATGTCCAAAGGTAAGTCAATGGTTTCCTCTCCAGTCCACCTGGTGAATCTGGGAATTTTGAGGCAATGTTACAACTGTCTCATGTACACGGACAACCCTCTCCTCCTCCAAACAGGTTCAAATATATGTGAGAGATGCAACTATTTAGCCAAACTGGAGGCTGAGCTCTCTCATCTCAAAACTGGTGTAACCAGTCAGGAGGAGAAGGTAACCTCACACAACACAATTCCAGTATCACATAGTCCCACCACATCAGCTTAACCAAACACATAAATACACAATAACATACTCGGAGGCTCAAAATAAAAATCTACCTAAGCAACAGAGACCTCCAAAGCAGACATCCAAGCAAATGCTACCTCAAAACAAAACACACACAACACATAGCCCACAAAGTCAGTGTGCCAAGCAGCCACAGCCCTTAAGGCTGAATAACACACCTGATACTCTTGTAATAGGTGACTCTATTGTCAGACACACTGACGTCCCGCTCACCAGGCTGAATAAAGAGAAGGTCACGGTGAGCTGCCTGTCGGGTGCTAGGATCTGCCACAACGCAAGCACTCAGGTCACTCCAAAGCAAATACAAATATGACTCGGTCATTGTACATGCTGGTGTGAATGACCTGAGACGTACCTCCCTGGACTACATGAAAAGAGACAGAGGAGCTCTCTGATCATGTAGCCCAGGCTGGTATGACCCTGACCTTGAGCAGCATCTTACCCTCACCTAGAATGATGCCACAGTACAAAGACAAAATGATCGATTTTAACAATTGGCTAAAATTTTGGTGTCATTCAAAGGGGATCCAGTGTCTTTCAGCCTGGGATGACATACTCAAGCCAAGTTGCTTCGCTAGGGACGGCTTGCACTTGTCACCACTGGGCTTTCGGATATTGGCAAAGGCTCTTGCCACCCCCATAGTGCCTTTTTTAGGCATGGCTCAAAAGTCAAACCCACCCCCATAGACAGAACAAGGAACAAGAAACTAAGGGTAATGCTGCTTAACGCCAGAAGTCTTAACCTCAAGATGCATGCACTCGAAGCTCTCCTCAGTATGGAGAACATCGATATCTGTGCAGTGACAGAAACCTGGTTCAAGGCTCCAGAGAGCACCCCAGCACTACCAGGCTATACCTCATATCATGCTTTTCGGCCCAAAACCCGGACCAAACCACAAAAGGAGGGGGAGTTTCCATATTTATCAAGGATATCCACACCTCCAGGTTAGTGGCATTGCACAAAGTATCGGAGACCATCCATGTGCAACTAACAGTGGGCAAGACTGCTTTTCAGTTTATAGCATCCTACAGACCACCCTCTCAAAGTCAGGAATCCCACTCGGCTTTCCTGAAAACATTGGAGAACATGAAGATCTCTCCGAACACCATTATATTGGGTGACTTCAACTACCCAAACATGGACTGGGAGCACTACTCAAGCCCCAGCACCTTAGCCCAAAGGTTCCTGGAAATTATAAACTCAAATGCTATGGAACAACTAGTCACCACTCCCACATGAGGGGACAACATACTAGACCTTATCATTACCAACATGGGGACTCTATGCTCCACACCAGAAGTATATCCCTCATTGGTAAGATCAGACCATAAATTAATTTCACTGGATGTCCACATCCCACCCCACCCCAGCCCAGAAAACCACAGTGAAAACTTCTCAAAAGCTTAACTTCTCAAAACCGAAGTGGAATCCTTCAAGGCCCCAGGGCCAGTGGAAACTACGGCCCAAACTGCAGAATCCTATATAAACGCATTCTACGGACATCTCCAGGAATGCATGGATCATGCTATCCCAAACAAAACCAAGACCCAATCATCCAAAGGCAGGCGTCAAGTCTGGTGGACCCCTGCCATAAATAAACTGTACAACAGAAGGAGGAAGCTACTACATGATACAGCAAAATCCCTAATAGGGAAGGCATCTCTGATCAGTACTAGCAAAAAATTATGATCCCTCATAAAATCCTCCAAGGCCAGCTTCGAGAGAAAAATTGCACAGGACACCAAAGACAATCATAAGGCTTTTTTCAGTTATGTTAGGAACCTGGGATGCAACTCCCAGACTTGTTCTGAGTTGATTCTAAACGACAAAAAAATACTCTGAATCCACAGACATCGCCAATATCCTGGCAGACAGGTTCAGTGCAAACTTCTCCACCCCCTCCCCCACAAAAGAGCAAGTATCTATCCCGGCAGAGGGCTGCCTCCCAAACATCTCTGATGCTCAGGTGAAGGCTGCCCTCTCCAAAGCAAAAATCACTGCTTCCATGGGACCAGATGGCATCCCAGGTTGCGTCCTACATGAACTCCAAGAGGAACTAATCCCTCAAATAAAACAGCTATACAATCTCAGCCTCACTACAGGATATGTGCCCACAGAATGGCATACAGCAACAGTGGTCCCACTCCACAAAGGTGGAGCCTCTACGGACCCTGGAAACTATCGCCCCATAAGCCTGACTAGCTTAATCTGCAAGGCTATGGAGAGGATCATCATGGAACTCAAACAAAGACATTGGGGACCTACAGACACTAGATCCTACCCAGTTCGGCTTTGTCAAGGGCAGATCTTGCCTTTTGAACCTGGTTGACTTCTTCGAAACAGTCACCAAAGCCATAGATGAAGGGAAGGTAGTCCACACAGCCTATCTGGACCTTGCAAAGGCATTTGACACAATACCCCACTGGCATCATAGATAAGCTATCCAGCTTAAATATAAACCCCTATGTCACAAGATGGGTCGCAAACTGGCTCAAAGACAGAACCCACAGAGTGAGAGTTGCTGGAGCCATGTCAAACTCGAAACCGGTCACAAGTGGCATCCCACAGGGTTCTGTCCTGGGACCACTCTTGTCCGGTATATACTTTTCCGAGGTACAGGCAAACGTGGAAGGACTATGGCTCACCAAGTTTGCAGACGACTGCAAACTGGGTGCCATAATCGACTCTCCAGCTGACACAAACATCCTTCAAAAAGGTCTCACAGAGACAGATAACTGGTGCCAGCGTCATCGTTTAAAGCTAAATGCGAAAAATGTATAGTCATACCCTTTGGCAAAACAATGTGCCCACAAATTACCACATAGGTGGAAACCCATTAAGTACAGAGAAAGTTATTAGGGACCTGGGGACCCAAGTTGATAGCAATCTCTCCTTTGAAAACCACATTGCCAAAGTGGTTAGAAAGACCTTCTACATAGCCCACCTCATCACAAAGGGTTTCACATCTAGATCAAGAGAGGTAATCGTGCCCCTTTATTCATCCCTCATCAGGCCCATCATGGAATACAATGCCCCTTTTGGGATGTACCTTACCTGACACCTGCAGCAATTAGAGAGACCCCAAAAGTACCTCACCAAGAGGATCAAGGGTCTCAAACAGATGCCATATGCTGCTCGGTTAAAAAAACTCCAGCTCTACTCAGTTGCATACCGCCTACTTCAAGGCGATCTATGCCTGACATACAAAGCTATGTCAAATCCAGAATTAATGGACATGCTCCACCTCAGTAAATCTAAATCCCTTAGAGCCACATGCTCGAGGGACTTAAACCTCAGCACAGAAATAAATAGAACTTGCTGGAGGGACAGGTTCATAACCCAGAGGCTCCCTGCGGCCTGGAATAGAATTCCAGTTCATGTGAGGCAGAGCACCTCACTGAATCTCTTCAAGAAGAATCTCGATAGGTGGATGGGGGATCGTAGGTTTGTCCCAGGGATTACTCCCGTGTCACTATTAGACAGAGGCACAGTAAACTAAACCTTAAAAAGGGCACAGTATACTCAAATCAAGGGGTGGCGTAAGCCATACAGAATCGGGCTAGGCTTATAATTGCCCCAGGGCAGATAGCCTAGTATGAACCTATGAACATCCCAGGACTAGGTCCAAACTTCCAGGAGTCTCTTGGAGGGGGCAGGAGGGTGGGAAGTGACAGCCCATTGCCAAAACCTTATGGCTTCTCAACAGAGGGTAGGACATGGTTCCTTCCCATTTGATATACCAGACTACAGACATGTCTAACTGGTTTGCAACAGTCTGCGAAGGAAGGACAGACTGGAATGCTTGCAACATTAAAAGTACTGCCCTCAATTCTAGGATGTTGAAGTGCAAATTGGCCTCTTGCAGGGACCAAGTGCCTTGAACAGCCTTTCCCAGAAAATGCCCCCCCCCCCCCCCCCCATCTAGGAAGTGTCCGTGGTCACTACAGCCTTGAGCTGAGAGGGGGAGAAGGAACGACCCTATAGATTCTCTTCTGGCTTCATCCACCAAGATAAATCCTTCTTGCAGTGATTTATCAAGACTGGATGGGGCATGGGATGCATTAGGATTGACCACCGAGACGTCAAGAGCCACTGAAGCAGCCTCATGTGATACCTCGCTAGGGAAACTAACTATCGTTGCTGCTATGGGTCCCAGTGCTTGTAGTGCCAGATTTATTTATTTTTTATTTATTTAACATTTGTTAACTGGGAAAGTGCGAATTGGAACAATGCCAATTTCCAGCGGATGCCCGGGGAGAAAGGCTCCAGTTGCATGTCGTTGTAACGTGGGAGTAAACCGGAGCACCCGGAGGAAACCCACACAAACGCAGGGAGGACATGCAGACTCCACACAGAAGGCACCCCAGCCGAGAATCGAACAGGAGAACCTCGATGTGAGGTGACAACGCTACTGCTACACCACCATCGTGGAACTTTGTTTCGGGAAATGATTACTTGAACTTGCGAACTTGGCTTTATCAGCCTGTGGAGAGGAAGGGAGGCTAAAAGTACAGTTTTGTACCTACCATAAATGTAGATGTTCGAAGATCCACATTGCTGCAGTCCTAACACTTGGGTAGTCCGCTGTCCTTGGTCGGCCCGAATATCAAAGTATAAGGCTGACGTCGGTCAGGGCGCATTTGACTGACGTCAGGACGTCAGGGTACAAATGTGCATGACCGACGTCATATCCTCAGTCTTTTCTTGCCCCAGATGTCAGAAGACCCTAAAAATAATGGTCAAAACCAAAAGACAGCAAACAAACAACCAACCACCCCTGCTCAAACTATATGTACAATATATACAATATACACAAAATGTACAACCCAACCCACACAACCGCCTCTAACTACAGAGGGGAAGGAGGGAGAATTGACTGCAGCAATGTGGATCTTCGAACATCTACATTTATGGTAGGTACAAAACTGTACTATGTTCTTCATCTCACATTGCTGCAGTCCTAACACTTGGGTAGAATCCCAAAGCAGAGGTAAAGGAGGATGGCTAACTACAAGGAAGCAGGAGCTGCCAAAATGCCCTGCAAAACAGCAGTGGCAAAACCAGCCCTGGACTTAGAGTAAAGTGGCAGGTGATAATGCCTAGAGAAAGTATGTACAGAACTCCAAGTAGCTGCCTCCAAAATATCCTTGGTTGCCACTCCCTCAAAAGCTGTTGAAGTGGCAGTAGCCCTAGTGGAATGAGGCCTAATCCCAGCTGGAATCTCCTTGCCATGATGGGAATAACAGAAAGCAATGCAAAACCCAATCCACTAAGAAATAGTTTGTTTTGATACAGGCTTGCCCTGAGAACTCAAGGCAAAAGAAACAAACAACTGCTGAGACTGCCTGAACCCTTTAGTTCTGTCCAAATAATAACGCAACTGCCTGTGGACATCTAAAGTGTGCAAAATCTTTTCTCCTTTATTTTGGGGATTTGCAATAAAAAGTAGGCAAATGAATAGTTTGGTTTAAAGCCACACTAGAAACCACCTTAGGCATAAAGGAAGGATTAGTACGTAATGATACCCTATCCTTATGGAAAATCAAGAAAGGCTCAACTGCCATAAGGGCCTGTAATTCAGAAACCCTTCTTGCAGAGGTAATGGCCAACAAAAAAGCAGTCTTCCAAGATAAATATTTCAACTCAGCAGTAGCTGCAGGCTCAAAAGGTTGTAGACTGAGTTTCTCCAACACAAAATTGAGATCCCAAGCAGGAGTAGGAGCTCTTCGTGGGGGTCTTATATTCTTTGCCCCTCTAAGAAATTGCTTGAACAAAGGATGAGAAAACAATGGTGGGTCACAATCATAGTGAGCCGAAATTGCTGCAGCATGAACCTTAATAGAAGAGAAGGACAAACCTTTGTCCAGTAACTCAGTAAGATATTGAAGAGCCACACTCAAATTAGGCTCAGAAACATCAAAATCTTTTGCTGCACTCCAAAACAAAAATCTCTTCCATTTGTTCATGACACTTTCCTTGTACTAGGCCTCCTAGCTTCCAAAATAACATTCAAAACTTGCTGAGGAAGTGGAGGCCCACTTTGGTTCAAAACAGAATATGCCAGGCTGTTAGGTGCAGAGAGTGAAGCTTGACATTTAGCAAATGGCTGTTCTCCTGCGACAACAGGTGTGGAATCAAGGCAAAGGCCATGGAGGCTTCCACCAGACTTCTCAGTAATGGGTACCAGTGTTGTCGAGGCCAATCCGGAGCTATTAAAATCATCCTTGGCTTGTCCTGTCTGACCTTTAGAAGTACCTTTGGGAGGAGAGGCAGAGGTGGAAAGGCATATACATGTAGTTTGCTCCAATTGAAAGAAAGAGCATCCACTTTCCAAGCTGTGGAATGAAACCTTTTGTGCAAAACTTTGGCAGCTGATGGTTTAGTGGAGAAGCGAACAGATCTATGTCTGGAGTTCCCCATGACACTGTCAATTTCTGAAATACATGAGGATCCAATTTCCACTGTGGGGATCCATAATTGGCCTGCTCAACACATCTGCTAAGGAGTTCTGTGCTCCTGGCAGAAACCTTGCCTGAAGATTGAGCTGTAAACTGAGAGCAGTCTCCCACAAAATCATTGCTTGCCTGCATAGAGGATAAGAATGCGTTCCCCTTGCTTGTTGATGTACCACATGACAGTTGTGTTGTCTGTTAGAATCAACACCTGCCCTGGAAGAAGCAATTCCTTGAAAGCAATTAATGCAAACTGACTGCTAACATCTCCTTCATGTTGATATGTAGATGTTGTAGTCTGACAGGCCACTTGTTATGTATCCACTTTCCATTTAGATGAGCTCCCAAGCTTTGTCTGAGGCATCTGTCGTTAAAATCTGACTCGCCTCTGGCCGGGTCACAGAGAGTCCCTTGTTTAGGTGACATTCCTGAGCCCACCACAAAAATTCCTTTTGAATGCAAGGTATTATTTGAATGACAGTGTCTAGATCCTGGCAGTGCTGTGTCCATACATTTTGAGATACCATTGTAGCTTCCTCATATGCAGTTTGGCATTGGGAAGCACCAGAATACAAGATGCCATGAACCCTAAGGCTTGAAGGACTGTCCTTGCAGTCAGCCCGGACTGATGAGATAGTTGATGGAAGTAAAGGGATAGACTCTTTTGTTTGTCCGGGGTTAAAAAGGCCATCTGGGATGCTGTAGTCAGTCTCACACCCAGAAAGCACATGTCTTGAGAGGGTACTAGACTGGACTTTATTTCGTTCACAGAATACCCTAGGCATCTTAGCACTGCTATCACATAATCCAAATGATGAAGAAGCTCTTCTCTTCCTTGAGCCAGAATTAGGCAGTCGTCCAAATAAGGATAGATCTGTATTCCTTTTAGTCTGAAGAAAGCTATCACTGGAGCCAGAACTTTCGTGAACACTCTGGGCGCAGTAGATAAGCCAAAGGGCTATGCAGAGAACTGATAGTGAGAAGTCCCAGCTCGGAAACGCAGATACTTCCTGCAAGTTAGTCTGATAGGAACATGAAGGTAAGCCTCCTTGAGATCCAAAGTTACCATCCAATGATCTTTGCCCAGCAGAGGTAAAAGCTGCTGCAACGTCAACATTTTGAACTTGGGAATGTCCAGATAAGTGTTGAGGATAGATAAATCCAAAATTGGTCTCCACGTGTTCCCCTTCTTTGGTATTAGGAACAGGCGAGAATAAAATCCTAGGCCCACTTCTGGCAGAGGGACCGGCTGTATGGCCCCTAGTTGGAGCAACAGAGAAACCTGTTTGTGAGCCTCTAGTCTTTGTGGAGGAGGAACGTCTGGCATGCCTTTGAAAGGAGGCAAGGTATGGAAATAAAACCTGTAGCCGGTGAATGATATCCAATACCCATCTGTCCTGGGTAATTAAACTCCAATTTTCTTTGAAAAGTGCCAACCTTCCTCCCAAAGGTGCTGCCAGACGAGCAGGCTCTGGCAGCTGAAAAGGTAGGTCATTGGGTCTGCTGACGAAAGGACTGACCCCTGACCTCACCGTAAGCCTGTGCAGGAGAACTCCCTGTTCTTGGCCTGAAAGAGCTCTGGGCTCTGCCCTTACCACGCCTAGATCTACCCCTAGACTGTGAACCATAAGAAGGATATGCCCACCCTTTAGTAGGCCAATTTCTACTAAACTTTGGAGGCTGGACCTGCAAAAAATCTTTAACAGTCTGCATAGACTTAGCCTTGTCTTCCATTTTCTTTAAGACTGTCTCAACAGGAGGACCAAACAACACGTCAGATTGTAAAGGAGCATCTAAAATCCTTGTCTTAACATGTTCAGACAAATTCTGATCCCTCAGCCAGGCGTGCCTGCGAAGGACTGACCCAGTGGCAGCCACCCTAGACGAGGCCTGTACAGCATCAAAACCACATTGCAAAGAATGCTTACCCACCTGTTCAGAAACATGCACTAAATCTTGCAACTCCTTACAATCAATACCTACTGCCAGAGCATCAACCTTAGACTTCAATAGTGAAAGGAGATAATTTTGGTACTTCAACATGTGAAACTGGCAATTCAGAGCCCTCATAGCAAGAGTGGAAGAAGTATAGACTTTCTTTCCCCATCTATCCAAGGCCCTAGCCTCCTTGTCTGCAGGAACCGGATTCCTAACAACAGAAGCCTTCACACCTTTAGGCCCCTGGCTAACAGTCTCTGGGTCTGCCCTAGGACTCTTAAAAAGATACTTATGAGCTTCAGGCACCCTGTAATACCTATCCGGCTTAACAGGAGCAGGAGGCAAGGAATCAGGATTAAGAGAAGCTTCTGTAAAAACATCGTCCACTACATCCAAAACAGGAGGTATAGCCAAAGGCCTATGCTGGGGTAAAACAGAAATTCCCTAAGCCTTTTCCTGGAATCAGAGAAGTCCTGACCCTCCCACTTAAAATGCTCCCTCATGGAATGAAGAGTTTCTGAAAAAGAAAAATCCTCAGGAGGAGCAGAAGGAGTAGAATCATCCACATCAGAATCAGAATAAGGAGAGTACTCCTGCAAGTCTTCAGCCGAAGACTCTGAAACATCTGAAACCTGCTCAAAACCCCCCAGCTCAGGATCCACCCTAGGTCTCTTATCAGGAGGGGGCATGGAACCCCTAATCAAAGTAATCAAATCTTCTGCCATTTTAAGCATATGCTTCTTGGGCACAGTACCTGAGGAGCTAGGGGTAACACCAACTGAAGCCAAACCTGGTCTGCCCCTGGGGGAAGCCTTTGAAACAGAAGGAGAGGGCCTAGCCACCTTGGGAAGGGAGGGGAGTATAGTAAGATGAGAAGGCCCCTCAGCCTGACTAGTCTCCTGGGTGGCCACAACCTGCAATAATAAGGTCTCACCCTGGGAACACAAAGAACCTCCGGTGGAGCCACCGCTCCACCGACATCTCCAAAGAACCGCGCCTGGTACAGACGGTTCTTCTAGCCTAGGCTTAACTGTTTTGTCCTTGCGCTTCTTGAAGAAGCGGGCGCCGGAGCATCCGACGGCATTTTATAGTTGCACCGCTCCGCAAAGACTAACCTTGCACAAACCAACCTTCTCTTTATAGTGCGATTATTAAATCTAGCACAAGAGCGACAGCCAACAACGTCGTGCTCAGGCCCCAAGCAAGGAATACACAAAGTATGATAATCTCTATGCGGTATCTGTTTCCCACAAGAAATGCAATTATTAACTTTTTCTGACATCCGTAAATGACTGAGGCAAGAAAAACCAAAATATTCCCAACGGGTACTTAGCCAACTTTGAACTCGGTCTGAAACTTCAAAATCGAAAAATCTCAGAACGCCAACCAGCACTTGCAATACTGCTTCTGCATCGGACCATGCGGCAAAAAAGACTGAGGATATGACGTCGGTCATGCGCATTTGTACCCTGACGTCCTGACGTCAGTCAAATGCGCCCTGACCGACGTCAGCCTTATACTTTGATATTCGGGCCGACCAAGGACAGCGGACTACCCAAGTGTTAGGACTGCAGCAATGTGAGATGAAGAACATCAGGATATTGTATTCAGTCTTGCTCTCATGAACTCCAGATCCTGCATGGGAGTCAATTGTGACTTTACCTTGTTGACTGAAATGCCTACTGTTTCAGCAAGATGTAGAACAAAGTCTATGGCATAAAGCAGTAGATGCCTGGAGGGGGCAAGGTGAGGAACCAGTCTAGATTTGAAAATACACGGAACCCTTGTAGTCTCAAATGAGCTGCTATGGCTGCCATGCATTTGGTGAACACCCTGGCGGCTGTGGTGAGACCAATGTACAGTGCTTGGACTTGGTAATGACTGGCTCCTAGCGGAAGTGGAGATATCTTCTAGAGCACTTGTCCATCTTTATGTGGTAATACACATCTTGAAGATCTGTACAGCACATCCAATCGTCCTCCAGTATCCTCAAGGATAGACTGAACAGTGACCATCCTGAATATTGTCTGTAGTACAAACGTGTTCAATAGGCTGACATCCAGGATTGGTCTCCAGTCCCCTGTCTCTTTTGGCACTAAAAAGAATCGTTAGTAGAATCCAGATCCTATTTGTTCTGGTGGGACTACATGGATGACTTTTGAAGCAGCTTTTGAATCTTTACTTCTGCTAGATCCCTCTGAATGGGTGGGTTTTGGCAAAAGATTGAAGGGGATGTGGTAACCTCTGGTAATTATTTTCTGTACCCAGGTATCTGAGGTTATCGAAAGCAAGACTGAATGGTGCAGAGAACATCTTCTCCAGACTGTCACCAGAGGTAAGGAATCAGGCCTCCATTCACGAGCGATGATAGAGTTTGTCCAGAATAGGAATCACTGGAGCCATGGTTACGCAGACCCCCTCTGCTGCGGGGGACCCTCTTCCTGAAGAGTTCCACTCCTCTGCCCCGGGGTGGGGGTGGGGTGGTACTCACCACGTGTGTCCTGAAAAGGCCCTTGGGTCTTCTTGAACCAAATTTTTTCACTCCTCTGATTCCTTCAGTAAGGTCATTGTGGAGTGGAAAAACGAATGCCCACAGCAGAAAGGGTCTTTCCGTCTTTTTCACACCTGGCTAGTGTGTCTCTAACTTTGGGGCCCAACAAGGAAGTACCATCAACAGGAGTGTTGATAAAGGAAGACAAAGGGTTCCGCGAAGTCAAACAAGCGCATTCAGGCGTGACATCTAATGGCAACACCTGTACCCGTTGCTATAAGCATCCCTTCTGTTGCATGAGCAATAAGCCATATGGATGAATTTGAGTAAGTCTCCATTGTGGCAAGCTGCGAGACAACCTTATCCTGAACTTCGTCAGACACTGCTCCTGCAAGGGTGTCTGAAAGCTCAGTTATCCGATCCCTTTGGAGTCTAGTAAAGTGTGCCAAGTTGTTCAAGGACGGAATAGTTAAGGTCGTTGAAGCAAAGACCCGCTTCCCAAATCTGTCCATAGTCTGGGACACTTAAGACGATGGACAGTTGAACTCTCCTCGGTGAGTTCCTTTTTGGTGGCCGCCACCACCACCATGGCATCCACTGCTAGACCCTTAGACCAATGGGGCTGATCTTCTGGTGCTGAAAAAGTCCTATCCAGTTTCCAGGGAATAGGCTTTATGGAGTCAGGAGCCTTCCACACTCAAATGAATGATCAACTTAACTAGTTCGTCAGTGGGTGGCATCACCCAAGAAGTAGATGAGCAGGCACAAAAAGTTTGCAAGAAGACAGATTCCTCAGAGGATGGGTTTGAGGCCTTCCAATCACCCCTCTGTTTTAAGATTTCCAAGATGTCTCCAAAGGAGACAGCTTCTGGGGTTGACCGTAGAGACCCTTCTCTCCATCGTAATCTGCATCCTCAGTGACTAGATTCTTCTGGAGAATCTAGGTGCTTCCTCCTGCACATCCTGTTACGTGGTGGCTCCTCAGGGGAGGTTCTGAGGAGGATTCTAAAGAGGGGGACTCTGAACCAGGGTGTCTTGCAGCTCTTGTGCCCACTGTCCAGACTTAGCAGATTGTGACAACTGCAAACTAGAGGAAATGAAAATATGGCACTCCGACGAGGATGGAACCAGCTGGGAACCTGCTGAGGCCAAAGCTCTCTCCATAATCTGGAAGCCAGGCCCGCCTGAAAAGGGGCAGGAGCCCGAAACTGAGAAAGACAACCTCAGAACCAGGGTCACACCCCACTCCAACGAGCTTCCACCCAGAGCAGGAGCAGAGAGAGGGCTTGAAACTCCCATGGCTACAAGACCCATAGATAGCATCGTGGAAACAGGAACTGTTCCAAGGATCTCGAACCAGACAGCCAAACCATGGTCCCAGGTGTGCAACAGATCCGAAGGAGCTGAAGACCACAGCGGGGGTATGCTTAGGCCCTGGCGCTCTGCTGTCCAAGGATAGGTGGGCATCAGAAGCTCTCGCCGGTGTTGTGGGGGAAGGTAGAACTGATCTGAGAGAAGTAGCTGACCTAGCCAGTGCGCTCCGCATAACCTCGAAGGCGAGACCTCCCGAATCGGAGGACCAACGGCCCTCCAAGGCCATGATCGGGACTGGTGTCCCTGCAGCCGAGGCACCGAGAGGGAGGCTCGGAACTGAAGGGTGTTCCGAGGCATCCCCCCTTGGGCCCGACCGAGGAGACCCGAGTCTTGAACCCTGTGGACGGAACCAACAAGGTCATAGCCGATGCGGGCACCGATAAACCCCGCTGGGGGATTGGAGCCGGCGCAGGAACGTCCCTTGGAGCGGAGCCTACCGGCTCCGATGACAAGGATGCGCTCGGAGGAGGAATAGCAGAAACAACCTGAGGAGCCGGCTCCGGAGCCGACTGGGTAGGAGCCGAGAAAAGTTTGGCCAACACCGGCGACTGTAGGAGCCTCTGCACCACCCTATCTACATCCAAATCAGAAAGCCTGGAGGACTTGGAGGAGATGGATGGAGACCTAGACCTCCTATCTGGAGAACACTGCCTCAAACTTGGCGACCGGCTCCGAATTGGTTCCAGTACGATTGGAGCGGACGCAGACTCACTAGACACAGCTACCTCCTGCAGCCCCGATGACGGTGGAGCCGAGGAAGCAGACTCAATAGTGATTTTAGAAGGTGGCTCCGAAGCAATAAATGGAGCCTGAGACCTTTTCTTGGATTTCAAGGATTTAGGCTTTGACTGGGAGCTGGGAGCCTAACCTAAATCCTCCTCAAAGAACGGTTTTAGCAGTCCCTTTAGGATTAATTTGTTTTTCCTCTCTTGGAGCACCCAAGGACTAAAGGAGTGGCAGAAACTGCACGACTCCTGTAGGTGGATGGCTCCAAGACAGTAAACACAGACAGAGTGTCCATCTGTGATGGACATCTTATAAGCACACTCAGACACTTTTAAAGCCCGAGGGCTTATGCTCTTTCTGCTCCTTAGACATTCTAAGGCCAACAACCGTAGCAGCCGCTATTGACAAAAGGCGGGAACCGCTAAGACAGAGACCGAAAGTCAACACAAGGACAACAAACGACCAAAGCACAGGGGAGAACCTCTAACTAAAACGGTTCTCCACTCCAAAAACTACAACGCACCAAACGACAGCCAGACAAACACCACAAGGGAGGACTAGGTCCTCTAACTGAAACGGGCCTAGCCCGAGGGAAGTTAGGGATACCACTACACACAAAACACTCACAAAACACTAACGCAGCAACAAACGCTATGAAAAGCTCTATATGGAAGAGAACAATCAGCAAAAATTTTTTTACAGGAAAAATATTTTAGCAATACTTAGCCACAGCCAAGTCGAGACCACATCCGAGCTCTACAAGCGGCAAACGAGATCTGGGGATGTGGAGCAGTGTATTGTGGGATACCATCTTAGCCCAGACAATCAAAGACTTTCGAGCTAGTAAATAGGCTGAGTCGGAGCCGATATTCGGCTCCGAACCCACAGGTGAAGAATGTAGGCGAGATAGGACTACATAACATCCACTGTTTTCCCAACTCTGGAGGTATCTTCACTCAAAGCTTAAAGGCCCCTCTAACAATTTCTCATTTCAGGCACAACTTAGAACAAGCTGCTGCAAATTCTCTTCTTCCAGTCACAGAACCTAGTCTCGCTAATCTCCACCATCATTTTCACCATAGCATCTCTTCTCTAACTCATGTCAACTCTTATGCAAATACTGTACATAGTTATTTCTGTTAAATACCTTCTTAACTCATGTTTCTACTGTATGTTAACTATTCCTTTGTTTTTAGTGTGCTCTTTTATTGTACAAATTATTTTCATTTTTCCCACTTGATATATTTTCACATTCTGGGCTGAGATTGAAAATCAGTCCAATGGGATCAGTGCTCTACTCCAGTTAAATTGTACAACTAACTAATCCCAACCCAACAGGATGAACGGACTCCTGCTTGGTTTGGTACAAGTAGTAGAAACAGAAAAATTTCAGTCTAGTTTAGGGCTCCAGTAGCCAGATGTTTTAGTCCCAAGTATAAAAAGTTATAGGAATTGTTTCACCATTAACAGTAGCAGTTGTATGTCCCAACATCTACCAACAATGCTACAGTTAGCCACTTCTGAGTAGAGAAAGCAACTGCAGTCTTACCAGGATTGCATCAGTTCAGGATACAATTGTCACCAGCATTATTTCACTTGGCTGTCTCCAAAGTATATGAACTTTGCAGTTACAACCAACAAGGTTTCAAATGGCATCTACTAGACAATGATTTGTAGAATTAAAATACCCCATCATTTCAGTTTTACATATTTTTAAATTTGCTTACTCTTAAAACAATGCAGACTGTGCTCAGCACCAGTCATGTGATGCTAGCACATGGAAATGAATCAGAACCTGAAACAAAGACTGAAATTTCCACTGTTACTACCAGAATCTAATGGAAAATCATTACTGAAGGAGGTGTGGGGAGGGGAGTTATATTTCACACCACACTGATTTGCAAGGTTCCATCCAGCTCACACTTCTAAACTTGTTCTGGTTAATATTTTGGGATTCCAATATTCTGTAAACTGTTTAATCAATATCATATCACAGTAATACATTCTGCCCCCCCCCCCCCCCAATCTTTACGTCTGCCATACTATGAAAGACAACTACAACTTGTCTTCCTTTTGTCTGCACCTTCCCTTGAGCAGTAAACCTAATAGACCACTATTTATTACAGTTATATCTTAAGAAAGTGAATGTACCTCTTCTATTCACTGGTTAACAGTGTACGCAATTTCCCCACTATTCTAAAAAGTAAAGAAATACAATGCAACATTCTGGTCTGTATTCTTAATTGACAATATCCTTACTGCCATCTTAAACATCAAGGTCGTAGGCAGTGATATTCCTACAACAGTAAATAGTTGTGCAAGAACTTACCATAAACTTAGATGTCCTCTTCCATGTTGCAGTATTCATAACAGTAAGGAGGTTGCTGCCTGCAGCACATGACATCCTGCCAGTATACCAAAGTCTTAGGAGCAGGGGTACGTGTGATGTTTGATGTCAGAGACAAACAGACGTTGGCTATAAAAGTGAAGTCTGCACGTACCCTTTTCAGAATGGACTGCCGCATACAGTAGTACCCCTGGAACAGTTAGGAGGAAGGAAGAAGCTTTTCAGACTCGCATGAAAGACCAGGCCCAAGGGTGCCTCTTGGAGGCATATGCTAGATGCTAGAAACTGGTAGATGGAGAAAGATCTGTCCCCTCAGGTGGTTATGCAGGTAAAACGGGGGCTGGAGGGTGGGACTGAATACTGCAACATGGAAGAGAAGGACATCTAAGGTTATGGTAAGTTCTTACACAACTATTCTATGTCCTTCTATTCTCATGTTGCAGTACTCATAATAGTAGGGCGAGTACCAAAGATTTGGGTATGAGCCTGGGAGGAAGGATGAGGTCCCTGGTCTACAAGGCCTTTTAGAATGGACCTAGCAAACCCACTTCTTGCTCTTGAATCCAAATCTAGTTTGTAATGTCTGGTGAAGGTACAGACTGATGACCATGTAGCAGCTTCTAGGATACAGGCGTAGTCTTCCCCCTTGAAAAAAGTAGCTGAGGAGGCAGCTGCCCTGGTGAAATGAGCCCTCACGGTTCCGGATAAGGTTTTGCCATGAAAGGAGTAACGTGCAGATATAGCCTTAGATATCCATGAGGAGACAGTCTGCTTAGAGAGACTGCCTTCCCCAGAGCCCTTGGGTGGAAGGAGACAAACAACTGATCAAACAATCTAATGGGTTTCATCTTGTCCAGATAGTACCCAACTTGTCTATGGACATCTAGGGGATGTAGAGTTCTTTCTGAGGAATTTTGAGGGTGAGGGAAGACCGGAAGATTAATGGCCTGATTCAAGGACAGGTCATTAACCACCTCAGCCATAAAGGCGGGGTTAGTCCTGAGGGGGACCCTGTCTTTATGGAAGATGAGGTACGAGAGAATGGCCATCACGGCTTGGATTTCAGATACCCTCCTGATGGATTTGAGGGGTGGGCTGCCTCAAATGGAGGCAAGTTCAATTTTTCTACTACAAAATTCAGGTCCCATGTAGGGGGTATTGGCTTTTGAGGGGATCTGATATGTAGGACCCCTTTTAAAAAGCTTAACCTCTAGTCTGGAAGCCAGAGGAGGTATGAAAGAAAGATGAGTGGAAATGGCAGACAGGTGGACCTTAATCAAAGGGTAAGTTAGTCCTGAATGTAGAAGCTCACACAAGTAAGAAAGGACCATGGGTACAGGAGTGAGTAAAGGGTCCTGTTTTTTCTTATGGCACTACCTGGAGAATCTTCCATTTTGCCACATAATTTTTCCTGGTACTGGGTTTCCTGGCCTCCTGAAGGACACTGAGTAATCAGAACTCCATCACCCATAAAGTGAGTCTGAGATTGCTCACCTGAGGGTGAATTGGGGACCCCTAGTCTTGTGTGAGTAGATCTAGAAGGTGGGCTAACCTGTGGTGATTGCCCTTGGCTAAAAGGTGAAGGGGAAAAGTACAGTTGTGTACCTACCATAAATGTAGATGTTAGAGTGTATTCACTGTTGCAGTCATTACACTTGGGTTATCCTGCTTGCAGGCTACCCGCAGTCGGCCCGAGTTACAAAGTCTTGGTCCAGCGGTTGCTGTCGCCTCTTCCCTGACATCAGTGCGCCAGGGCTATAAAAGTAGCAACCAACGCCATTTTCTTCAGTTTTTCTTGCCCCAGATGTCAGATGCCCCCAGATAGGAAGGCTGAAAAGATATAAATATGCCAAACAAACATGCATATATTACTATAAAGATTTCCTTCATCTACAAGCAAATACACCACATAGGTTGCATAGAGTTGAGAAGTACAGAATAGTCCCAGCAAAGAAAGGGGGATGGTGGGTGGGTAACCTGTACTGCAACAGTGAATACACTCGAACATCTACATTTATGGTAGGTACCCAACTGTACTATGTTCATCGTGTTTCACTGTTGCAGACATTACACTTGGGTAGAATCCCAAAGCTGAGGTTAGGTGGCTGGGTCTAAATTGGATTTGGCGATGCTAACAAGCCCTGCAGAACTGCAGTGGCAAAGCCTGCTCTGGATTTGGAGTAGAGAGGTAAGTGGCAGTGCTTGGTGAAAGTGTGCACTGAGCTCCAGGTTGCAGCTTTTAATATGTCTTTGGTAGGTACTCCTCTGAGGAAAGCTTCTAAAAGTACAGTTTTGTACCTACCATAAATGTAGATGTCCGAACTGGATAGCATCTGCAGTCATAACAAGTGGGTTGTCCTGTCGTCAGGCAGCCCTGCAGTCGGCCGGATTCCAAAGTCCGGTCCGCTTCGCTGATGTCGACTCCACCCGACGCCATCTCTGTTGGTCTTCGGTATAAAAGCATCAGCCGACGCCATTTTCCTCAGTGTTTCTTGCCCCAGATGCCAGTAGCCCTCTTGCAGGCTAAAAATTTGGATAGATGCCAATGTTTCCAAATAGATAGAGGTAAACACAACAATAAGCATATATGTACATATATACAAACAAATACACCATAAAGACCCCCAACAGCTAGCTATTAGGAGGGTAAACACCCTAGGAGTACCACAGAGGGAAGGAGGGAGGGTAATCTGACTGCAGATGCTATCCAGTTCGGACATCTACATTTATGGTAGGTACAAAACTGTACTATGTCCTTCATGGATGCATCTGCAGTCATAACAAGTGGGTAGAATACCATAGCCAACTAGGGGAGGAGGATAAAAGTAGATTATGGTGTGTTTAGGATCCCTTGCAGTACAGCAGTGGCAAACCCTGCTCGGGATCTGGAATATAGAGGCAAATTATAATGCTTGGCAAATGTATGCACAGAGGTCCAAGTAGCCGCCTCAATAATGTCTTTGGTTGCCACCTCGTAAGAAGGCTGTGGTAGTGGCTGTTGCCCTTGTAGAATGAGGTCTTATGTTCTGTGGAATTGGTTTTCCATGGAAGGAGTAACAGTATCGTATGCAATTTCCTATCCATTTGGAGATTGTCTGTTTGGAAATAGCTTTTCCTTCCCTTCCTGTTGCATAGGCTACAAAAAGTTGGTCAGTCTTTCTGCTATTTTTTGTTCTGTCCAAGTAGTAGCGTAGCTGTCTATGTACATCCAAGGTATGCAGTATTCTTTCCCTCTGTTTTGTGGGTTGGGAAAGAAGGTAGGTAGGTGGATTGCCTGGTTTAAAGACACTCTGGATACCACCTTGGGCATAAATGTAGGATTAGTCCTCATGGACACTATCTTGGTGGAAGATTAGGAAGGGTTGCACTGCCACTAAGGCCTGTAGTTCTGAAACCCTCCTTGCTGAAGTAATTGCCAGTAGGAAAGCAGTTTTCCATGACAGGTGTTGTAGGTCTGCTGTTGCTGCTGGTTCAAAGGGTGATCGTGTCAACTTTTCTAGCACAAAGTTTAAATCCCAAGCTGGTAATGGTGGTTTCCTTGGAGGTTTTACATTCTTGATTCCTCTGAGGAACTGCCTGAGCAAAGGTGCGAAAAACAGGTGGATCAAAGCTGTATTCTGCTGAAATAGCTGATGCATGTATCTTGATGGAGGTGTAGGACAGGCCTGAATGAAGAAGTTCGGCCAGATACTCCAGAATGTTAGGCATATCTATGTTTGACACATCTTTTCCTCTTTCCGTACTCCAAATGACAAACCTTTTCCAATTTCCAGCATAGTTCCTTCTTGTTGAAGGTCTGCGTGCTTCAAGAATAATGTCTTTAACTCTTTGGGAAAGTTCTGGATTAGCTGCTGCTATGTGATGTTCCATGCTGTCAGTTGCAGCGTTTTTAGGTTTGGATGTATGATGCTGTAGTTGTTCTGAGTTATCAAAGGCATCAGGGGTATTGGCCACATATTGTTCCGAGACATGCTCTTCAGTAGTGGGTACCAGTGTTGTCTTGGCCAGTTTGGAGCTATCAGGATTATCCTTGGACGTTCTTCCTTGATTTTTAGTAGTACCTTGTGTATCAAAGGAAGAGGTGGGAATGCATATGCTGTTAGGCCTTTCCAGTTGAAGGAGAGTGAGTCCACTTTCCATGCTAGTGGGTGGAATGTCCTTGTGCAGAATTTTTGAGCTGGTGATTGAGAGGTGATGCGAATAGGTCTATCTGTGGCATTCCCCATTTCTTCGAGATGGTCTTGAAGATGTCCAGGTGCAGCTTCCATTCGTGGGCATCCGAAGTGGTTCTGCTTAATATGTCTGCTAGAGTATTGTCTTTCCCGGTACAAATATTGCCTGTAACTGAATGTTGTAGCTGAGTGCCAGGGTCCACAGCTCCAAGGTCATTCTGCATAGGGGGTATGAATGAGTGCCTCCCTGTTTGTTGATGTACCACATGACTGTGGTGTTGTCTGTCCTTATCATCAACTGTCCCTCTTTGAGAAATGGTTTGAACTTTTGGATTGCCAGTTTTACTGCCAGCATTTCTTTTAGATTGATGTGCAGGTGAAGTTGATCCTGTGTCCACAATCCTTGCACGCATTTGTCCAGCATGTGGGCCCCCATCCTAGGTCTGAAGCGCCTGTTGTGATGGTCTGGCTTGGTTGACATCTGCGAAAGGGTAGGCCTGGGTTTGACTGGCATGCCTGAGCCCGCCATAGGAACTCCTGTTTTAAGCATGGAATTAGTGGGATTTCTGTTTCTAGACTGTGTCTGTGTTGGGACCATAAATTCTTTAGGTACCACTGTAGTTTCCTCATATGTAGTCTGGCAAATGGGACCAAGATTATGCATGATGCCATGAAGCCCAAGGCCTGCAGAACTTTTCTTGCTGTTAACTTGTTCAGTTTTGTTAGTGCCAAGAAGTAAAGAGGAAGTTCTTTTGTTTTTCTGTAGTCAGGAATGCCATTTGTTGTACTGTGTCCAATTCCGCCCAAGAATGTCCTTGTTTGGGATGGTATCAGCCTTGACTTTTGTAAATTGACTGTGTATCCCAGTCCTTGTAGCAAGTAAATGACCCTTTGTAAATCTGTTGTCAGCTTGCTTTTGTTGTCCCCTTGTAGCAGGCAGTCGTCCAGGTATGGGTAAATTTGAATTCCTGTAGTCTGCAATGGCGATTACTGATGCCAGGCATTTTGTGAATACTCTGGGCACAGTAGATAAGCCAAAGGGCAATGCTGAGAATTGATAGTGCTCTGATCCTGCAAGAAATCTGAGGTATCTTCTGCAGATTGGTCGAATGGGGACGTGCAGGTATGCCTCCTTGAGATCTAGAGTTACCAGCCAAGACTCCTTGCCCAGCATGGGAAGAAGTTGCTGTAGGGTCAGCATTTTGAATTTTGGGACAATGATGTATGTATTTAAGGTGGACAGGTCGAGAATTGGTCTCCAACTTTTTCCTTTCTTGGAACTAGGAATAGTCTGGAGTAGAACCCCTTTCCTTGTTCTGCTGTTGGCACTCTTTCCACAGCTCTCATGTTTGCTAACTCCATTATCTGGCGAGAGCCTCTGTTTTTGATTTGGAGGTAGATTTGGCATTCCTCTTTGACTGGTAAAGTGTGGAAGTGAAACCGTAACCTTGATCTATGGTTTGTAAAATCCACTTGTCTTTTGTTATGTAGTGCCAGTTCTTTGAAAATAAGGTTAACTTTCCGCCTAGAGGAGCTGCTATTTGTTCCCTGGTAGGCGGATTTAGGATTAAGTCACTGTGGTTGTGCTGATGTAGTGGCAGTGGCTGTGTCTGTGCCTCTGTTGTTACCTTGCCACTGTCGCCCTCTGTAGGCACCTCCTCTGGATTGGTTTCTGCCTCTGGAACGCCTATTCCTGCCCCTTTGAAATTTTGTGGAGTCAGGAAAGGACCAATTTTGGCAGGCCAGTTCCTGCTAAACCTTGGGGTTGAACCTGCAAGAAATCTTTAACAGTTTGAACAGATTTTGCCTTTTCTTCCATTTTCTTCATAACCTGCTGGGCAGGTGTACCAAACAAACTTGTCTTGTCCATAGGAGCATCTAGCAACTTAGCTTTAACATGATCCGGTAAAGCTTGTTCCTTTAGCCATGCATGCCTTCTTATCACTGTGCCTGTCATGGCTGATCTAAATGAAGCCTCCAGTGCATCATAGCCACATTTTAAGGAATGGTTGCTAACCTGTTGTATGTTATT
This sequence comes from Protopterus annectens, assembly GCF_019279795.1. NCBI lineage: Eukaryota > Metazoa > Chordata > Ceratodontiformes > Protopteridae > Protopterus > Protopterus annectens. Next base: position 998,732,629 of record NC_056726.1, on the reverse strand, counting down.
TACCATCTCTAATACATATTTCTTATCAAGAGATTCATCAGTGGTTAGTTTTTAGTTAACTGATCAAGCATAAACTCTTGGTATTGTATCATGTGAAACTGACAGTTTAAAGCTCTAGCTGAGAGAGTAGCTGAAGTGTAGACCTTTTACCCCATCTGTCTAGTGACCTTGCTTCCCTTTCAGAAGGAATAGGGTTTTAGCTGTGGTCGCGGCTACTGCCTTGGGACCCTGGGATATAGTTTCTGGGTCTGCAAGTGGGGCCTTGTAAAGGTGGTGATGAGTATCTGGCACCCTGTAAAATCTGTCTGGTTTGGCAGGGGCTGGGGTAAAGAATCTGGAGCGGAGCAAACATCATTGAAAGCATCATCCACCACAGAGAGAACAGGAGGTATAGCTAAGGGCCTGTGCTGTGGGAGGTGCAGAAAGGCCCTAAGTCTTTTCTGGAGTCTGAAAAATCCTGTTGCTGCCATTGGAACTGTTCTCGCATGGCATGCAAGGTTTCCCCAAAGGAGAATTCTTCTGGTGGGGAAGCAGCTGGAATGGATTCTTCAGCATCAGAATCTTCAAAATTGGAGAAGGGAGCCTCAGGCTGGTCAGTTATGTCTGATTCATCAGCAGAATCATCAGAAGACACTGGCTCAGGGGCTCTGCCCTAGGTCTCTTCTCTGGGGCTGAGAGGCCCTGTCTGGGTGAGATTGAGATCCTCTAATTAAAGAAATTAAATCTTCTGCCAAAGAAAGCATTTGAGAACTAGAAGAGGGCCTGGATGTGGGGGTTTAACAGGCACTGTTTTAGTAGTCTTGGCTGCTTTAGCCCTGGCGAAGGCCTTAATGGACATGGCAGCTGGAGGCCTAGCAGCACCACGTGCTGGGGTAGAGACATCCAAGGGGATGGTGTCTGATAAGTCAACCACCGTAGTGGGTAAAATTTCTGAGGTCGATTCAAGAGTTGTAGCAGGGGCCTCAGTTGTAAGAATAGGTTCAGCTGTACTTTGAGCAGTTTTCGGTTTCGCCGAAACCGAGACACTCGCGGTTTGCTTTACCGTGGTTTCGGCCGAAACCGCGAGTGTCGGTCTTTATCTTTGCGTTTTTTGGGGGTAGTCGGAGGATCCGACGGCATAATGTACGCAAAATCAGAACCGAAAAACTGTTCTGCAAACTCCGACCGGCGACTAAGGGCTCGTCGGTTGAAAGAGGCACAGGCGAACAGGCTGCTACGCCGTGGGCTGGGCCTAAACAAGGCAGACTGTAAGAGTGGAAATCTTTATGAGGTATTTGTTTCCCACAGGTTAAACAATTGTTAACTTTTTCTGACATCGGCTGAGGCAAGAAAGAGTCCCCAACGGGGTACTTAGCTTTAGAAGTCTTCGAAGTAGTATTCGGTAGAAGCAATCTCTGGATCCGACCGACCGGCACTTGCGAACAGCTTCTGCTTGGGCGCGGCAAGAAAGACTGAGGAAAATGGCGTCGGCTGATGCTTTTATACCCGAAGACCAACAGAGATGACGTCGGGTGGAGTGCGACATCAGCCGAAGCCGGACCCGGACTTTGGAATCCGGCCGACTGCAGGGCTGCCTGACGACAGGACAACCCACTTGTTATGACTGCAGATGCATCCATGAAGGACATGTGGCAGCTGCTCTAGTAGAACGAGGCCTAATATCCTTAGGCACAGATTTGCCATGTTGTGCATAACAGAAGCGGATGCAGTGTGCTATCCATTTGGAGATTGTCTGCTTTGTAATAGGCTTTCCTTGTGATCCTGCAGCTTATGCTACAAACAGTTGCTCATTTTTTCTGAAAGCTTTTGTTTTGTCCAAGTAGAATCGTAGCTGCCTGTGTATATCCAAAGCGTGCAGAGGTTTTTCCCCTTTATTCTGTGGATTTGGGTAAAAAGTAGGTAAATGAATGGTTTGGTTTAAGGCCACACTGGAGACCACTTTTGGCATGAATGTTGGGTTTGTCCTAAGAGAAAACCTGTCCTGATGAAAAATGAGGAAAGGTTCCACAGCCATCAATACCTGTAACTCTGAGACTCTTCTTGCCGAAGTTATTGCTACGCAGTTTTCCATGACAAGAATTTTAGATCAGCTGTGCTGGCTGGTTCAAATGGAGGTAGTGTTAGTTTTTCTAAAACAAATTTGAGGTCCCAAGTAGGTACTGGTGCTCTCCTAGGGGGTCTTATATTTTTTGCCCCTCTGAGGTATTGTCTGTCGTAGTAGAGGATGTGAAAAAATAGGAGGATCCGTATTGTAATGCACTGAAATGGCAGAGGCATGGATTTTAATGGATGAAAAAGATAGGCCTTTGTCCAACATCTCAGTCAAAATTGCAAAATCTGAGGTATATTAGGGACAAGTGGTTCGAGCCCTTGTGCCTGGTTCCAAGCACAGAATCTCTTCCATTTTTCTGCATAAGATTTCCTGGCTTCCAAAATAACATCCATAACAGCTTTAGAGAGAGGTGCAGTCTGAGTGGCTACATTATCTGCCATGCTGCCAGGTTTAAGGTTCTGAGTTGACTGTGCAGAATATGATTGTTTTGTTGTGTCAGAAGAGGAGGGATTTGAGGTAGAGGCCAAGGTAGACCTTGGGACAAACTCTTTAGGATTGGGTACCAGTGTTGGCGTGGCCAGTCTGGTGCAATCAGGATAATTTTTGGTCTCTCTTGTCTGACTTTTAGAAGCACCTTGGTGAGAAGAGGCATTGGAGGGAAGGCATAGACTATCAGGTCTATCCAGCTGAATGATAGAGCATCCACTTTCCATGCTTGAGAGTGATAAGTCCTTGTGCAAAATTTCTGTATTTGGTAATTATGAGGGGAGGCAAAAAGATCTATGTCTGGCGTCCCCATTTCCTTATCATGTTGAACACTTGTGGATTTAGCTTCCATTCGTGAGGATCCATCAGATTTCTGCTTAGTTCGTCTGCCAGTGTATTTTTTGTTCCTGGCAGGAATTGTGCTTGCAGGTGTACCTGGTAGGTCAGTGCTGTGTTCCACAAAGTCATGGCTTGTCTGCATATTGGGTAGGAATGTGTGCCCCCTTACTTGTTTATGTACCACATAACTGTGGTATTGTCTCTATTAATAGTTGTCCTAGATGTACTAGGTCCTTGAAGGCTGTCAGGGCATTCTGTACAGCTAGCATCTCTTTTTGATTGATGTGAAAATGCATTTGTTCCTTGGGCCACGTGCCCTGAATACATTTTCCTGCCATATGCGCTCCCCAGGCATAATCCGAAGCATTCGTTGTTATTGTCTGCCTGGCTGTAGGTAAGGTGAAAGGCTGTCCCTTGTTGTGGTGACAGGCCTGGGACCACCATCAACTCCTGTTGTAGGCAGGGAATCAAGGTTATGACTGTCTCTAGGCTGTGACAATGCTGAGTCCAAACACTTTTTAGATACCATTGCAGTTTCCTCATATGCAGTTTTGCATATGAAATTAGTATAATGCAGGATGCCATGAAACCAGGGGCCTGCAGAATTTTTCTTGCAGGGAGCTGGGTCTTTGTTGCCATCATTTGAAAGTAATGAGTCAGTTGCTTTTGTTTGTCTGGCGTGAGAAGCCATCTGGGCAGTTGTATTTAAGCTTGCACCCAGGAATATTATCTCTTGACAGGGCACTAGTTTTGATTTCTTTTCGTTTACTGTGTACCCTAGGCAAATTAGCAATATTTTTACAAAAGCCAGGTGCTTTAGAAGAATGTCTTTGCCCTCTGCTTGAATAAGGCAGTCGTCCAAGTAGGGATATATTTGAATTCCTTTTTGTCTGCAAAATGCAATTACTGGTGCCAGGCATTTTGTGAAGACCCTGGGCATAGTAGATAAGCCAAAGGGCAGTGCAGAGAATTGGTAATGCATTGAGCCTGCTATAAATCTGAGGTATCTTCTGCACGACTGTCTGATTGGGACGTGCAGGTATGCCTCCTTGAGGTCCAACGTTACTAGCCAAGCCTCCTTGCCCAGCATGGGCAGAAGTTGTTGTAGTGTTAACATTTTGAATTTTGGAACATCCAGGAAAGTATTTAAGATTGACAGGTCCAGTATTGGTCTCCAGGCTTTGTCTTTTCTGGGTACTAAGAAAAGTCTTGAGTAAAATCCTTGCCCCTGTTCTTCTTGTGGAACTTTTTGAATAGCTCCCATATCCACGAGAGCCGCAATCTGTTTTTGTGCCTCTGCCCATTGGTTTTGTGGCAAGTCTGGCATACCTTTTGGTTTTGGAAGTGTGTGGAAGTGGAATCTGTACCCCTGAGAAACAATATTCAGCACCCACTGGTCTTAGGTGATCATGTACCAATTTTTTAAGAAAAGTGCTAGTTTGCTCCCTAGGGGGTGCTGTCAACTGGTAAGAGCTTGACATTTGCAAAGGGAAGTCATTGTGACTGTTTCCTATAAGGTTGTGATTTGCCTTCTCCTCCTTTGGGGGCTGAAGCACCCCATTGTTTAGGTCTGTAGGAGCCTTGGGGCTGAGATCTGCCTCTTTGTGGCCTGTCTGACACTGGAAAGGACCAATTTTTTGAAGGCCAGTTTCTGCTAAATTTAGGTGGTTGAACCTGTAGGAAATCTTTCACCGTTTGCATTGACTTTGCTTTATCCTCCATTTTCTTTAACACCTCTTCTGCCTTAACACCAAACAAAGTATCATGCTGTAATGGAGCATCCAATAATTTTACTTCAACATGGTCAGGTAAACTTTGTTCTTTCAACCAAGCATGTCTTCGAATAACAGAGCCTGTAACTGCGGCTCTACAAGAAGCCTCTAATGAATCAAAACCACATTGCAGAGTATGCTTTCCCACTTGTTCAACTGCATGCAATAAATCCTGCACTTCTTTACTGTCAGGACTTTCTATATTTGTAACCATTTTCTGCTTTAACTATGACATGAGGTACTGCTGATATTTAAGCATGTAAAACTGACAGTTTAAAGCTCTTACAGCTAAAGTAGCAGAAGTGTAAACTTTTTCCCCCATCTGTCCAGAGCTCTGAAATCCCTATCTGAGGAGACAGGATTTTTGGCAGTGGAAGCCTTAACCCCTTTAAGACCCTGAGAAATTGTTTCTGGGTCTGCAGCGAGGTTTTTGTAAAGAAATTTATGAGAGTCAGGGACCCTGTAGTACCTGTCTGGCTTTACTGGTGCAGGGGGTAAAGAGTCAGGAGACAGACTGGATTCAGAAAAAACATAATCTACAATATCAAGCACAGGGGGGATAGCCAAGGGCCTGTGCTGAGGCAATAAAAGGAAATCTCTGAGCCTTTTCTTGGATTCTAAGTAATCCTGGCTCTCCCAATGGAAATGCTCCCTCATGGTGTGCAGGGTTTCCCCAAAAGAATAATCCTCAGGTGGTGAGGCTGAAGGAATGGACTCTTCAGCATCAGAGTCCTCATAGGGAGGGAGAGAATAGCCCTCATCAGAAGAATCAGAGGAAATGGAAACCTGATCAGATGAATCATAACCAGAGTCTTGCCTAGGCCTTTTGTCAGGAGGAGGATGGGAGCCCCCGATTTAAAGTAATAAGGTCTTCGGCCATTTTAAGCATTTGTTTCTTTGGCATGGATGACTGTTCTGGAGAATGCTGCACTTGTTTCCATGTCTTTGACTTTGCTGCTGTAGTAGCCTTAATTGTAAGCTGTGAAGGTCTGAAGACGCCCTCAGACGCCGGTGCCTGCTCAGCGGCTCCGGACCTGTCTGAGGGGATAGTTTTCGTAGGCCCAATACCTTGAGTTTCCACAAGCCTTGGGGCCTCCACGTGGCTGTCTGTTACGGCCTCTGGCTCTGAGGTAGCGGGTGTCAGGGGCTGCAAAAGTGCCTCAATGAGAACCGGCGATTGGCCTAGAAGAGGCTTCGTCGGTTTTGGACCTCGGATGCCTGTCTTTTTCTTTGCCTGAGTTTTTTTTTTTTTTTTTTACACATTCCGGTCGGTTGTTCCGACGGCATTATATAATTAAATCTTCGTCCAAAATAATGTAAGGCAAAATCAAATAGACGTTTAATAGTGCGTTTATTGAATCTAGCACAAAACAGACTACTAGTAACGTCGTGGTCAGGGCCTAGGCAAGGAATACAGCAAGAGTGAAAGTCCTTATGAGGTATTTGCTTCCCACAAGAAATACAATTATTAACTTTTACTGACATCGGTCTGGAGCAAGAAAAAGTTTCCCCAACGGGGTACTTAGCTTTATTGAAGACTTCGGTTTTGAAATTCAATTTTGAAATCTCAGGAGTCGGCCGACTGGCACTTGCGAACTGCTTTTGCTTCGGGCACCGCGCGGCAAGAAAGACTGAAGAAAATGGCGTCGTTACTACTTTTATACCCCTGGCGCACTGACGTCAGGGAAGAGGCGACAGCAACCGACGCCGGACCAAGACTTTGGAACTCGGGCCGACTACGGGTCGCCTGCCAGCAGGATAACCCAAGTGTAATGACTGCAACAGTGAAACACGATGAACATCCGATGCTGTCTTGGCCAGAAGGGAGCCACCAGCAGGATTTTTGGTTTGTCCCTCTAAATCTTCAGGAGGACCTTCTGAATCAGCAAGAATGGTGGAAGGCATAAAGATGCACCCCCCCCCCACACCCAAGAGAAAGAGAAGGCATACACTTTCGAGGCCTGTGGATCTGGATCCCTCGTGGAAAACAGAGGAATCTGTCTGTTCCGGGAGGAGGCAAACAGGTCTGCCTGAGGAATACCCCACTTGTGAGCAAGATCTAGAACACCTTTCTGTGAAGCATCCATTTGTGAGAGGGTGGAGAAGCTCAGCTGAGAGTGTGTCTGCCATTGCATTCTCTGCTGAAGGAATGTACTGTGCTACGAAGTGGATAATGCAGAGATGAAGCTAGAGACCACATTTGAATGGTTAGGCTGCAAAGTGGGTAAGACCTTGTGCCCCCCTGATTATGTACCATAAGACAGTCATATTGTCCATCACTACTTTCAAGGTGCCTGGTAGGAAGTCCGTTTGGAAGGTCTGCAGTGCTAAGTAAAGGGCCCTCATATCTCTGATGTTGATGCGATCCCTTTGCCTGAGTGAAGACCACTCTCCCTGCACTTTGCTTAGTTTTTGCTAATGTTGTAAAACTGTCCCCCCAACCAAGGTCTAAAGTATCTGTCAAGAGTAGCTGTAAGGGTGGTATCTGCAAGGGTATGCCCTGGTTGAGGTTGATGGCTGTGATCCACCATTCCAGCTCTTTTTTCAAGCAACGAAGTAAGGAAAGGGAGATATCCAGAGGCTCAGAATGTTGGTTCCACCAGGCTTTTAGTACCCACTGGACCTTCCTCATATGCAACCTTGCCAGGGGAGCATTGGTATCAAGGATGCCATGTGTCCCAGGCCTATCAGAAATTCTCTGGCTGACCGTGTTTGAAGAGAGAAGCTTCTGGGTGAGGTCTCTTACCTTCTGACAGGGGATGAAGGCTGCCATCTTGTCTGTTTTTATCCTGCTCCATAGAAAGACAAGGCCTTTTGTAGGGGTCAGGTGGGACTTCTCGTGGTTTAGTGAACCCCAGGTTTTTCAGGGTTCTGGTTACCACGAGTAGGTGTTGTAGGGAGTGGAGGTCCTGGTGAAGAATTAACAGGTCATCTAGATATGGCTATATTTGGATGCCCTGTGTTCTGCAGTAGGCAATCACTGGTGCTAGACACTGAATACCTTGGGTGCTGTGGAAAGCCCAGAAGGTAATGCAGAGAATTGAAAATGCAAGGTACCTACTTAGAAATGTAGGAATTTCCTGTAGCAGGGGTGGACAGGAATGTGAAGATAAGCGCCCTTCAGGTCCAGGGATACCATACAGGCCTGTTGGGGAATAAAGGGCAACAGCAGCTGCAAGTTAAGCATTTTGAAGGTGGGGACCTTGAGATAAAGGTTGAGAACAGACAAATCCAGAACTGGTCTCCAAGGGCCATCTTTCCTTGGGACTAAAAACATGAGTTGAAACTCTTGTTTACTTGAGCTGGTAGGACCCTTTCTATGGTGCCTTGGGCCTGAAGGTGATCCAGAATAGAGGGCAGTAGAAGGCGCTGACTTGAGGGGGGCTGGGGTATCTCCTGGAAAGGGGGTAAAGCCCACCAAGTCATAAAATAGCCTTTTTGAATTATGGAGAAGAGGCCTCTGAGGTGATCTTCTGTCAGGAGGGTAGGGAGAGGGTGAGGTGAAGGGACAGGGGGCGGGAAGGAGGTAGTGTTTGAGTCACAGTTGAGGGGTTCTGTCATGGTCAGGCTGCCTCCGACAGGGAGTGTTATTAGTGGAGGAAGGGTTTCTAGGAGTACAATGTTTCCTAGGTAGCCCTCGTCCTTTTAGCTTGTGGTGGAGCAGAGTGAGATGTCAGTCTCCTAACGAAGGTAGTCCTTCGGGGCTAGTTTCTATGGTACCTACGGATAGGTGAGACCAGTAAGTGTTTTAAATTTTGCAAATCCTTTCCCTTCTCCTGCAGGGATTTGAGAAGTTCTGCAGGTACTTCACCAAAAAGGGCCTTATTGTCTAGAGGTGCATCCAACAATTTGGATTGTACGTCCATAGGGAGAGGTTGTAGCCTCACCCATGAGTATCTTCTCAGTACAGAACCTGAGGCTGCAGATTTTGAGGAGGCTTCCACCACATCGTAAGTGCACTTAATGGCGTGCCTAGTTACCTGTGATGCAGTGGAAAGAAGGGAGTTTAGTTGCGTCAGCCTGTGGCTCTGGTACATACAGTAAGAACCTAAGGCGGCAGATTTTGAGGAGGCTTCCACCGCATAAACAAACTCTACAACAGAAGGAGGAAACTGATGCAGAATAAGGTGAACTCCCAAGACTAGAAAAACTCCCTTATCAGCCTCAACAAAAAGTTGCGATCCCTCATCAAATCTTCTAAAGCTAGCTATGAAAAAGTACAGGTGTGTACCTACCATAAATGTAGATGTTAGAATGTATTCACTGTTGCAGTCATTACTTTTGGGTTATATCCTGCCTGCAGGCTACCCGCAGTCGGCCTGAATTCCAAAGTCTTGGTCCGGAGTCTGTTGCTGTTGTCTCTTCCCTGACGTCAGTGCGCCAAGGGTATAAAAGATGCAGCCGACGCCATTTTCTTCAGTTTTTCTTGCCCCAGATGTCAGGTGCCCCCAAAAGGGTAGGCTAAAAATTATGCCAATAAAAATGCATGCACTAATATAAACATTACCTTCATCTACAAGCAAATACACCACATAGGTTGTATAGAATAGAGAAGTACAGATAAGTCCCAGCAGTAAATGGGGGATGGTGGGAGGGTAACCTGGATTGCAACAGTGAATACACTCCAACATCTACATTTATGGTAGGTACACAACTGTACTATGTTCATAGTGTTTCACTGTTGCAGTCATTACTCTTAGGTTGAATCCCAAAGCTGAGGTTGGGTGGCTGAGTCTAAATAGAATTAGGAGTGGCTATGAGGCCCTGCAGTACTGCAGTGGCAAAGCCTGCTCTGGATTTAGAGTAAAGAGGTAAGTGGTAATGCTTTGTAAAAGTGTGCACTGAACCACAAGTTGCAGACTCTAATATGTCCTTGGTTGGTACTCCTCTGAGGAAGGCTGCTGAAGTGGCTGCTGCTCTGGCTGAATGTGGCCTAATGCCCTTAAGCACTGATTTGCCATGTTGGGAATAGCATTAACGAATGCAATGGCCTATCCATTTTGAAATGGTCTGTTTAGAGATAGCCTTTCCTTGAGATCCTGTCAGCATATGCCACTAAGTTGCTCAGTCTTTCTGAAAGCTTTAGTTCTGTCCAAGTAGAAGCGTAGCTGTCTGTGTATGTCCAAAGAATGCAGAAGTCTCTCACCTTTGTTCTGTGGTTTTGGATAAAAGGTAGGCAAGTGAATGGTTTGGTTAAGGGCCACACTTGACACTATCTTAGGCATAAATGTTGGGTTTGTCTTCAGAGAAACTCTGTCTGGATGGAAAATGATAAAAGGTTCCACAGCCATGAGTGCCTGTAACTCAGAGATTCATCTTGCAGAATTATTGCTAGGAGCAGAGCTGTTTTCCAGGATAAGAATTTTATATCAGCTGTTGTGGCTGGCTCAAAAGGAGGCAGTGTAAGTTTTTCCAAGACATAATTGAGGTCCCATGCAGGTATTGGTGCTCTCCTTGGAGGTCTTATGTTTTTGGCCCCTCTGAGGTACTGCCTTATTAATGGGTGAGAAAAAAATGGTGGTTCCGTATTGTAATGGGCTGAAATGGCAGAGGCATGGATCTTTATTGATGAAAAGGATAGGCCTTTGTCCAGCATCTCAATTAAGTATTGCAAAATCTGAGGAATATTTGGTATAAACGTGTCAATTCCTTGTGCCTGGTTCCAAGCACAGAATCTCTTCCATTTTTCTGCATAAGATTTTCTGGTACTGGGCCTCCTGGCCTCCAAAATAACATCCATCACAGCTTTCGAGAGAGGAATGTTCTGATTGGCTACATTATCCGCCATGCTGCCAGATTTACGGTCCTGAGTTGGCTGTGCAGGATCCGATTGTTTTGTTGGGTCAGTAAGTGAGGAATTTGAGGCAATGTCCAGGCTGGACCTTAAGACAAGTTCTCTAGGATTGGGTACCAGTGCTGGCGAGGCCAGTCTGGGGTAATCAGTATCATTTCTGGCTTCTCTTGTCTGACCTTTAGGAGTACCTTGGGGAGGAGAGGCAGTGGAGGAAAGGAATATACTGTTAGGTTTTTCCAGCTGAAGGATAAGGCATCCACTTTCCATGCTTGCTTGTGATATGTCCTTGTGCAGAATCTCTATAGTTGGCAGTTGTGAGGGGAGGCAAATAGATCTATGTCTGGGTGTCCCCATTTCCTTGTTATCATGCTGAAGATTTGTGGATCCAGTTTCAACTCGTGGGGATCCATGAGGTTTCTGCTTAGTTCATCTGCCAGAGTATTTATCTTTTCTGGCAGGAATTGTACTTGCAGGTGAACCTGATGAGTCAATGCTGTGTCCCACAAAGTCATGGCTTGTCTGCAGAGGGGGTAGGAATGTGTGCCTCCCTGCTTGTTTATGTACCACATGACTGTAGTATTGTCCGTCCTTATCAGTAGTTGTCCTGGATGAAGTAGATCCCTGAAAGCTGTCAGGGCATTCTGAACAACTAGCATCTCTTTTTGATTGATACGAAGATGCATTTGGCTTGCGGGCCATGTGCCCTGAATACATTTTCCTGTCATGTGGGCCCCCCAGGCATAATCTGATGCATCTGATGTTATTGACTACCTGGCAGTGGGTAAGTTGAATGGCTGTCCCTTGTTGTGGTGACAGGCCTGTGCCCACCATTGAAACTCCTGTTGCAGGCAAGGAATGAGTGTAATTAATGTTTCAAGGCTGTGGCAATGTTGAGTCCAAACACTTTTTCGATACCATTGTAGTTTCCTCATATGCAGTCTGGCATATAGAATTAGCAGAATGCAGGATGCCATGAAGCCCAAAGCCTGCAGAATTTTTCTTGCAGATAACTGGGTCTTTGTTGCCAACATTTTGAAGTAAGAAGTCAGTTGCCTTTGTTTGTCTGGCATGAGATGAGCCATCTGGGCAGTTGTATTTAAGCTTGCACAAAGGAATATTATCTCGAGAGGGTACTAGTTTTGATTTCTTGTCGCTTACTGTGTACCCTAGGCAAATGAATAATCTTTTTACAAACGCCAGATGCTTTAGTAGAATGTCCTTGTTCTCTGCTTGAATAAGGCAGTCGTCCAAGCAAGGATATATCTGAATTCCTCTTTGCCTGCAAAATGCAATTACTGGTGTCAAGCATTTTGTGAAGACCCTGGGCGCAGTAGATAAGCCAAAGGGCAGTGCAGAGAATTGGTAGTGCATTGAGCCAGCTATAAATCTGAGGCGTCTTTTGCAAGATTGTCTGACTGGGACATGCAGGTATGCCTCTTTTAGGTCCAAAGTTACAAGCCACGCCTTCTTGCCCAGCATGGGTTGAAGCTGCTGCAGAGTCAACATTTTGAATTTTGGAACGTCCAGAAATGCATTTAGAATAGACGGGTCCAGTATCCGTCTCCTCTCCAGGCTTTGTCCTTTCTGGGTACCAAGAAAAGTCTTGAGTAAAATCCTTGTCCCTGCTCTTGCTGTGGTACTTGCTAAATGGCTCTCATGTCCATGAAGGATGAAACTTGCTTTTGTGCCTCTGCCCATTGATTGTGTGGCAGGTCTGGCATACCTTTTGCCCTTGGCAGGGTGTGAAAGTGGAACCTGTAGCTCTGGGACACTATATTCAAGACCCATTTGTCCTGGGTGATCATGTGCCAATTTTGAGAAAAAAGTGCTAGTTTTCTCCCTAAGGGGGCTGCCAAAAGATAAGTGCTTGGTGCTGGCAGAGGAAAGTCATTGGGACTGTTTCCTGTATGGCTGTGATTTGTCTTCTCCACTTTTGGAGGTAGAAGCACCCCATTGTTTAGGCCTGTATGAGCCTTGGGGCTGGGATCTGCCTCTGGGGCGTCTGTATCTGCCTCTTTGTGGCCTGTCTGACACTGGAAAGGACCAATTCTTTGTAGGCCAGTTCCTGCTAAATCTGGGTGGCTGTACCTGTAAGAAATCCTTTACTGTTTGCATAGATTTCACTTTGTCCTCCATTTTCTTCCAACACCTCCTCTGCTTTAACACCAAATAAAGTATCATGCTGTAATGGAGCATCTAATAGTTTTGCTTTAACACGACAAGGCAGATTCTGTTCCTTTAACCAAGCATGCCTCCTAATGACAGAACCCGTAACAGCGGCCCTGCAAGAGGCCTCCAGAGAATCAAAACCACATTGCAATGTATGCTTTCCCACTTGTTCAGTTGCATGCAATAAATCCTGCATTTCCTTATTTTCTGCACAATCAGAATTTGTCAACATTTTCTGTTTAGCAGTGACATTAAGTATTGCTGATATTTAAGCATATGAAATCAACAATTTAAAGCCCTTACAGCCAAAGTAGCAGAAGTGTAAACCTTTTTCCCCCATCTGTCTAGTGCCCTTGAATCTCTAACAGAGAGGATAGGGTTTTTTGCAGTGGAAGCCTTGACCCCTTTGGGACCCTGAGAAATAGTTTCTGGGTCAGCAGCAGGGTTTTTAATAAAGAAATTTATGTGAATCTGGAACCCTGTAGTATCTGTCTGGCTTAACAGGAGCAGGGGGTAAAGAGTCAGGAGAAAGGCCAGACTCTGAAAATACATAATCTACAATGTCTAACACAGGGGTAATAGCAAGAGGCCTGTGATGAGGTAGTAAAAGAAAATCTCTAAGCCTTTTCATTGATTCTGAATAGTCTTGGCTCTACCAGTGGAAGTGCTCCCTCTTGGTATGCAGGGTTTCCCCAAAAGAATAATCCTCAGGAGGAGAGGCTGAAGGGATAGATTCTTCAGCATCAGAATCCTCATAGGGAGGAAGAGAGTATTCTTGTTCAGAAGAGGAGTCAGAGGAAATGGAAACCTGATCTGAAGATTCATATTCTGTCTCTTGCCTAGGCCTCTTATCAGGAGGGGGATGGGAACCCCTGGTCAAGGTAATTAGGTCTTCGGCCATTTTGAGCATCTGTTTTTTTAGGCATGGAAGTCTGTCCAGAAGAATGCTGTAATTGTTTCTTTGTCTTTAGAGCTGCTTTAGTCTTTGCTTTTGATGCTGAGGTAGGCTTTACATATAACTGTGTAGGTCTGAAAACCCCCTCAGAAGCCAATGCCTGCTCAGCAGCTCCGGACCCATCTGAGGGAATAGTTTCAGAGTGTCCAATACCTTGACTATCTAGAGGCCTAGTTGGCTCCACGTGGGAGTCAGCAGCAGCCTGTGGCTCTGAGGTAGCGGGTGTCAGGGGCTGCGAAAGTGTCTCACTGAGAACCGGCGACTGGCATAGCGGAAGCCTCGTCGGTTTTGGACCTTGGATGCCTGTCCTTTTCTTTTTCCTTGGGCTTTTTATAAACTCCGGTCGTCGGCTGTTCCGACGGCATTATATAATTGAATCTTCGGCCAAAGTAATGAAAGGCAAAATCGTACCGACGCTTAATAATACGTTGGTTAAATCTAGCACAAAACCGACAGCTAGCAACATTGTGATCAGGGCCTAGGCAAGGAATACAGTAAGAATGAAAATCCTCATGAGGTATTTGCTTCCCACAAGAAATACAATTGTTAACTTTTTCTGACATCGGCCTGGAGCAAGAATAAAGTTCCCCCAATGGGGTACTTAGCTTTAATGAAGACTTCGGATCTGAAATTAGTTTTTGAAAATCTCAGGAGTCGGCCGACCGGCACTTGCGAACTGCTTTTGCTTCGGGCACCGCGCAGCAAGAAAGACTGATTCCAAAGACAACCACAAGGCATTCTATAACTATGTCAAGAATCTAAATGGCAATGCTCAGATCTGCTCTGAGCTAAAAAGTACAGTTTTGTACCTACCAAAAATGTAGATATTTGAGTGTTTACCCTGCTGCAGTCATCACACTTGGGTTATCCTGCCGTCAGGTGATCCCGCAGTTGGCCCAAATTCCAAAGTCTTGGTCTGGCGTCGGTTGCTGTCGCTTCTTCCCTGACGTCAGTGCACCAGGGGTATATAAGAGGCATCCAACGCCATTTTCTTCAGTTTTTCTTGCCCCAGATGTCAGGTGCCCCTAATAGGTAGGCAATATATATATATCTGATGAAGCGGTGGTTCACCGCGAAAGCGCTCATTTTCATTAAAAGCTAATTTTTATCTATACAGGACTAGACTTTTTTGCTGCCTTTGCCTCTTGAGTTGGTATGCTATCCGTGCAATAGTATTTGTTTTCTACAAAAGTGGGATGACTTCCAGCATTGGTGCTTTTTGACTTTGGACACTGAGCTTTTGGATTTAAACCGTTTGTCAAGTTTGACGTTTGGCCTCTACATTGATATCCACGCTGATGCTTGGAATTGCTATTTTGAAACTGTGAGTTTGTATATATATATATCATTAGAGCACCAGAGTATTTATACCATCACCGTTTGGCAGTCGTTGGGAATTCATTTCGTTTTATTGTATACTGACACAGTATTCTCCCTCCTCCAGGGGTCTTAGTTCAGAAGGGATGGAGGGAGGGGTAACCTGGACTGCAGCAGGGTGAACACTCGAACATCTACATTTATGGAAGGTACAAAACTGTACTATGTTCATAGTGTTACCCTGCTGCAGTCATCACACTTAGGTTGAATCCCAAAGCTAAGGATGGGTGGTGGAGTTAAACAGGGTTAGAAGAAGCTAGTAGGCCCTGCAAAACTGCAGTGGCAAAACCAGCTCTAGTCTTAGAATATAGAGGTAAGTGATAGTGTTTGGTGAAGGTGTGCAGTGAACTCCAGGTTGCAGCTTCCAGAATATCCTTGGTTGGCATTCCCCTGAGAAAGGCTGCTGTAGCCCTGGTGGAGTGGGACCTAATGTTTGCAGGTACCAGTTTCCCATGATGAGTGTAGCAGAAACGTATGCAATGCCCTATCCATTTTGAAATGGTCTGTTTTGAGAGAGCTTTTCCTTGTGATCCTGCAGCATAGGCTACAAAGAGCTGGTCAGATTTTCTGAAAGCCTTAGTTTTATCCAAGTAGTAACGTAACTGCTTGTGAATGTCCAAAGAGTGCAGGAGTCTTTCTCCTTTGTTCTGGGGATTTGGGAAAAAGGTGGGCAAATGAATGGTTTGGTTTAGGGCCACACTGGATACCACCTTTGTCATAAAGGAAGGGTTAGTCCGTAGAGATACTCTGTCTTGATGAAAAATGAGGAAAGGCTCCACTGCCATTAGTGCCTGTAGCTCTGAGACTCTTCTAGCTGAGGTTATTGCTAGTAGCAGGGCAGTTTTCCATGAAAGAAATTTTAAATCAGCTGAAAAAGTTGGTTCAAAGGGCGGCAGTGTAAGCTTTTCCAGAACAAAGTTGAGATCCCAAGTACGTGTTGGTGCTCCCCTGGGCGGTCTTATGTTTTTAGCCCCTCTGAGGTACTGTCTTAGGAGTGGATGTGCGAATAAAGGAGGATCCATGTTGTAATGAGCTGAAATTGCTGAGGCGTGGATCTTAATAGATGAAAAGGAAAGTCATTTGTGCAACATTCTCAGTTAAATATTGTGGAATCTGAGAAATATTTGGATCAAGGGGATTGTGGCCTTTAGCCTGGTTCCAGGCGCAAAATCTTTTCCATTTGTCTGAATAGGTTTTCCTGGTGCTGGGCCTCCTGGCCTCTAGAATGACATCCATAACAGCTTTGGATACAGGAATTGGCTGGTTCTTTAGGTAATTTGCCATGCAGCCAGGTTTAAAGTCTTGAGCTGGCTGTGTAGAATCTGATTGTCTCGCTGGGTGAGCAGGTGAGGAATTTGTGGCAAAATCCATGGTGGGCCGTGGGCCATGTTCCTTAGAATTGGATACCAATGCTGGCGTGGCCAGTCTGGTGCAATGAGTATCATTTGTGGCCTCTCTAGTCTGACTTTCAGCAGTACCTTTGCTAGAAGAGGCAGTGGAGGAAAGGCATACACTGTTAAGGTTTTCCAACTGAATGAGAGGGCGTCCACTTTCCAAGCTTGTGGATGGAATGTCCTTGTGCAAAATATTTGAAGTTGGTAGTTTTGGGGGCTGGCAAACAGATCTATGTCTGGGCGTCCCCATTTTTGAGCCATCATTGCAAATACTTGTGGATCTAGTCTCCACTCGTGTGGATCCATGATGTTTCTGCTTAGGTCGTCTGCCAATGTGTTTTTCTTTCCTGGCAGGAATTGTGCTTGTAACTGAACCTGGTAAGACAGTGCAGTGTTCCACAAGGTCACTGCTTGCCTGCATAGAGGGTAGGAATGTGTGCCCCCTTGCTTATGTACCACATTACTGTGGTATTGTCCGTCTTTATTATTAGTTGTCCTAGGTGTAAGGGGTCCTTGAAAGTTGTTAGGGCATCCTGTACTGCTAGCATTTCTTTTTGATTGATATGCAAATACCTTTGATCTGTAGTCCATTTGCCCTGAATGCACTGTCCTGCCATGTGTGCTCCCCAGGCATAGTCTGATGCATCTGTTGTCACAGTTTGCCTGGCTGTGGGTAAGGTGAAAGGCTGACCCTTGTTGAGGTGACATGTCTGTGCCCACCATAGAAACTCCTGTTGAAGGCAGGGAATGAGTGGTATAATTGTTTCCAAGCTGTGGCTGTGCTGAGTCCACATGCTTTTCAGGTACCATTGTAATTTCCTCATATGCAGCTTTGCAAATGGTATTAGTAGTATGCAAGATGCCATGAAGCCCAAGGCCTGCAGAATTTTTCTTGCAGGGAGTTGGGTCTTTGTTGCCATTCTTTTGAAATGAGTCGGCTGTTGTTGCTTGTCTGGCGTGAGATAAGCCATCTGGGCCTTTGTATTCAAGCTGGCACCCAGGAATATTATGTTTTGTGAGGGCACTAGTTTTGATTTCTTTTCGTTTACTGTGTACCCCAGGCAACTTAGAAGATGTTTGACAAATGCCAGATGCTTTAAAGGAATGTCCTTGCTTTTTGCTTGAATAAGGCAGTCGTCCAGGTATGGGTATATCTGAATTCCTCTGTCTGCAGTATGCAATTACTGGTGCCAGGCATTTTGTGAAGACCCTGGGCGCAATAGATAAGCCAAAGGGCAGTGCAGAGAATTGATAATGCATTGAACCTGCAATGAAGCGGAGGTATCTTCTGCAATTTTGTCTGATAGGGACATGCAGGTATGCCTCCTTGAGGTCCAACATTACTAGCCAAGCATTCTAGCCCAGCATGGGAAGAAGCTGCTGTAGTGTTAGCATCTTGAATTTTGGTACTTGCAGATAGGTGTTCAGAACTGAAAGATCCAGAATGGGTCTCCATGCTTTGTCTTTTCTTGGGACTAGAAAAAGTCTTGAGTAAAATCCTTGTCCTTGCTCCTATGTAGGTACCTGTTGAATGGCTCTCATGTCCATGAGAGCAGTAATTTGTTTTTGTGCCTCTGCCCATTGATTTGGTGGCAGGTTTGGCATTCTTTTTATCCTTGGCAAGGTATGAAAGTGGAATCTGTATCCTTGTGAGACAATGTTTAGGACCCATTTGTCTTTTGTGATGATGTGCCAGTTGTCTGCAAAAAATGCTAATTTTCCTCCCAAGGGAGCTGCCAGGAGAGATTTGCTGGGTGGTTTGAGGATTGAGTCATTGTGTTTGTCTTCTGCTAGCTTGGGGCCTGTCTTCTCCTCCTTTCTGGGTAGCAGTACCCCATTGGCGAGGTTTGTAAGGGCCTTGTGACTGACCTCTGCCCCTTGGGCGTCTGTATTTGCCCCTCTGTGATCTGTCATAAGCTGGAAAGGACCAGTTTTTTGTTGGCCAATTTCTGCTGAAATGAGGGGGTTGTACCTGTAAGAAATCCTTGACCGTCTGCATAGACTTTGCCTTATCCTCCATTTTCTTTAAAACCTCTTCTGCTTTGACACCAATTAATACATCCTGCTGTAAAGGTGCACCCAATAATTTTGCTTTAACATGATCAGGCAGAGTTTGTTCTTTTAACCAAGCATGTCTACTTATGACAGACCCAGTAACAGCTGTTCTACAGGAAGCTTCCAATGAATCAAATCCACATTGTAAAGTATGTTTGCCCACTTGTTCAGCTGCATGCAACAGATCCTGCATTTCCTTGAATTCAGACTGTTCAGAATGTGTGCTCATTTTTTGTTTTAATTGAGACATTAGGAATTGCTGACATTTCAGCATGTGAAACTGACAATTTAATGCTCTCATAGCCAGAGTTGTTGAAGTGTATATTTTCCTTCCCCATCTAACTAGGGCTCTGGAATCCCTTTCAGAGGGTACAGGATTTTTAGCCATTGAAGCTTTATCCCCCTTGGGACCCTGAGAAATTGTTTCTGTGTCAGCCACAGGGCTTTTATAAAGGAATTTGTGTGAGTCAGGTACTCTATAGTATCTGTCTGGTTTGGCTGGAGCAGGAGGTAGAGAGTCTGGATTGAGACTAGACTCCAAGTAAACATCATCCACAATATCTAAAACTGGAGGGATAGCAAGTGACCTGTGCTGGGGTAGTAAAAGGAACTCTCTGAGTCTTTTCTTAGAATCAGAGTAGTCCTGGCCTTCCCAGTGGAAATGTTCCCTCAAGGTATGTAAAGTTTCCCCAAAGGAGTAGTCTTCAGGGGGAGATGCTGAGGGAATAGAGTCTTCAGCATCAGAATCTTCATAAGGGGGAAAAGTGTAATCCTGTTCCTCAGAAGAATCTGAGGAAATTGAAACCTGGTCAGAGGAAGCATAATCCTCCTCTTGTCTTGGTCTTTTATCTGGAGGGGGATGGGAACCCCTGATTAGGGTAAATCTTCAGCCATCTTAAGCATCTGTTTCTTAGGCATTGGGCCTTGAACTGTAGACTGATGTACAGTCTTTTTTTGGTTTTAAAGGAGTTTTAAGCTTAGCATAAGATTTAATGGTGAGTGTAGTCGGTCTGAAGACACCTTCTGCAACCGAAGGTGTTTCCACTGCACAGGGGTCTCCTATGGCTCCGGTGTCAGAAGGGCCTAATGAAGATGGCTGCGTCGACCTAGTAGACTCCGCTTGAGAATCCGCAACTGTCTGGGGTTCCTATTCTGCGGTCGTCAGGGGCTGCGTAGGTGCCTCACTGAAAACCGGAGAACCGACGACAGGCCCAGCAGAGGCCTCGGAGTCTGGCTTGTTCCTAGGCTGCCTGTCCTTATCCTTGCGTTTTTTATGCATGCCGGTAATCGGCTGCTCAGATGGCATGATATAATTAAATTTCCTACCAAAGTAATGGCGTGCGAAGTCAAAAAGGCGTTTGATAGTTCGTTTATTAAACCTAGCACAAAACCGACAAACTGTGACGTCGTGGTCTGGGCCTAGGCAAGGAATGCAATAAGAATGGAAGTCCTTATGAGGTATTTGCTTCCCACAAGAAATGCAATTGTTAACTTTTTCTGACATCGGACTGAGGCAAGAAAAGGTTCCCAACGGGGTACTTAGCTTTACTGAAGACTTAGAACTGAAATTTGAATCGAAAATCTCAGGTGTCGGCCGACCGGCACTTGCGAACTGCTTCTGCTTCGGGCGCCGCGCAGCAAGAAAGACTGAAAAAAATGGCGTCAGATGCCTCTTATATACCCCTGGTGCACTGACGTCAGGGAAGAAGCGACAGCAACCAATGCCGGACCAAGACTTTGGAATTCGGGCCGACTGCGGGACCGCCTGACGGCAGGATAACCCAAGTGTGATGACTGCAGCAGGGTAACACGATGAACATCAGAATGGCATTAAATATACTGATCCCAAGGATATTGCCAATATCCTGGCAGATCAATTCAGTGCCAACTTCACCCCCCCTCTCACCGCCTAAATGGCCCATCTCAATACCGTAAGATTGCCAAATTCCGGTAATAACGGCCACACAGGTAAAAGTGCACTCTCCAAAGCTAAGAATACAGCATCCATGGGACCAGATGACATCCCGGGCTGTGTACTACATGAACTACAATATGAACTGGCACCTCACCTAAGTGTCATGTTTAATCATACCCTCACCACGGGTTTCGTGGCCAACGAGTGGCGCAGAGCTTCAGTTATCCCACTCCACATGGATCCCAGAAACTAACTTCCCATCAGTCTGACAAGCCTTATCTGCAAGGCCATGGAGCGCATTATCATGGAATTTATAAACAAAGACATTGGCAACCTTCAAACACTGGACCCCACCCAGTTTGGATTTGTGAAGGGCCGATCTTGTCTCCTGAACCTGATTGACCTCTTCGAATCAGTCTCCAGAGCCATGGACAAGGGTAAGGTGGTCCACACAGACTATCTAGACCTTGCCAAGGCCTTTGACACCATCCCCCACTCTTGAATCATAGATAAACTTACTAAGCTGGGCATTAATCTCTACGTCATCCAATGGGTTGCTAACTGGCTTACTGATAGAACCCACACTGTAAAAGTAGCTGACTCCAAATCCAGCTCCAGACAAGTGACAAGTGGAGTACCTCAGGGTTCAGTCCTGGGACCGCTCTTGTTTGGCATCTACTTCTCTGAAGTACAGGCCAACACTAAGGGACTCTGGATAACAACGTTCGCAGATGACTGCAAACTGGGAGCCATTATTGAATCCCCAAATGATGTGGATACTCTACTAAAGGGCCTTACAGAAACAGATGCTTGGTGCCCGAGCCATGGACTCAATCTCAATGCCAAGAAATGTATAGTTATCCCCTTTGGGAAAAAACATGTATCCGTGAATTACCATATAGGTGGCAGTACACTAAACACCAAAAGTGTGATAAGAGACTTAGGGACACAGGTGGACAGTGGTCTTACCTTCGATAACATCGCCACAACAGTCAGGAAATCCTTCTATGTGGCACACCTCATCTCTAAGGGCTTTTCATCCAGAAAAAAGGAGGTCATTGTCCCACTGTACTCATCCTTCATTAGACCTATTATAGAATACAATGCCCTGTTTGGTATGTACCTCTCAAAACATCTGCAACAACTGGAAAGGCCGCAGAAATACCTCACTAAAAGAATCACAGGCCTAAAGTAGATGCCCTACGCTGACCGCCTTAAACTCCAGCTATACTCTGTGGCATATCATCTACTCAGAGGCGATCTCTGCTTAACATACAAGGCCATGTCAAACCCAGAGCTGTTGGACATGCTACACAAAGAAATCCCAATCCCTCAGAGCCACACGCTCCAGGGATCTAAACCTTGTCATCACAATAAACAAAACATGCTGGAGGGATAGGTTCCTGACCCAGAGACTCCCCAGACTCTAGAATAGATTGCCCATACATGTCAAGCAGAGTGCCTCTTTGGCCCTCTTCAAAAGGAACCTTGACGATTGGATGGGAGAAAGGAAATTCACCCCAGGGATCACGTCAGTCGCCCTGCTAGACAGGGGTCCAGGGAAGTAAATAGTGTGGGAAGAAATAGCCAGGGAATTGTTATGGCTAGGCTTGTATAGGCCTTAGGGCTGATAGCCTAATACCAACCTATGAACCTATGAAATGGCGTCAGCTGCATCTTTTATACCCCTGGTGCACTGACGTCAGGGAAGAGGCGACAGCAACCGACACCGGACCAAGACTTTGGAATTCAGGCCGACTGCGGGTAGCCTGCAGGCAGGATAACCCAAGAGTAATGACTGCAACAGTGAAACACGATGAACATCAGAATTGCAGCAGATAGTAAAAACAACCACAAGGCCTTCTACAGTTATGTAAAGAATCTCCACGACAATACCCAGATTTGCTCTGAGCTACTGCACAATGGTACCTCCTATACCGAGCCAACAGATATTGCCAGTATACTGGCTGACAGATTCAGTGCCAACTTTACCCCCCTCACCCACAAAGGAACAATCACAATACCAGTAGATTGCCAGACACCCAGTATTACTGCTGCAGAGGTTAAAACAGCACTGTCCAAGGCCAAGAATACAGCTTTTATGGGACTTGACAATATCCCTGGTTGTGTTCTACATGAACTACAGAGTGAAGTGGCACCTCACCTGTGTGCCCTGTATAATCACAGCCACATCTCAGGCTTTGTCCCTACCAAATGGCACACTGCTACAGTCATCCCTCTCCACAAAGGAGGAGCGACTACAGACCATGGGAGCTATCGCCCCATTAGCCTGACGAGTCTGAGATGCAAAGCTATGGAATGCATCATCGCGGACCTAATAAAACAAAGACATAGGGAATCTCCAAACTCTGGATCCCACACAGTTTGGTTTTGTGAAGGGTAGATCATGCCTACTCAACTTGGTCGATTTCTTTGAGTCGGTCACCAAAGCTGTGGATAAAGGCAAGGTGGTTCATACAGCCTACCTTAATCTAGCCAAGGCTTTTGATACCATTCCCCACTCAAGAATTAGAAAAACTCACTAAGCTAGGCATCAGCCCCTATATCACTAAGTGGGTTGCAAACTGGCTCACAGAATCCACAGTGTGAAAGTAGCTGACTCCAAGTCAGACTGCCGAGTATTCAGGAATAGAGTCCCACAGGGTTTAGTCCTGGGTCCTCTCCTGTTTGGTATCTACTTCTCTGAAGTCCAGGCCAACACGAAGGGTCTCTGGCTGACAAAGTTCGCAGACAATTGCAAGTTGGTAGCTATTAACTCCCAGAGTGATGTTGACATCCTACAGAATGGCCTGAGACCAACGACTGGGGTCAGTACCATGGCCTTAAGCTCAATGCCAAAAAATGTGTCATTATCCCCTTTGGGAAAAACCCGGTTCCCATGAATTATCACATTGATGGTAGCCCACTGAACACAGAAGGCGTTATAAGAGACCTGGGAACACAGGTCAACAGCAACCTCTCTTTTGATCACCACATTGCCACTGTGGTTAGGAAGTCCCTCTATGCAGCACCATCTCATCACTAAGGGTTTTGCATCCAGGAAGAAAGAGGTCATTGTCTCCCTCTACTCTTCCCTCATTAGGCCAATCATCGAGTGCAATACCCCATTTGGCATGTACCTCACTAGACACCTACAACAACTGGAAAGGCTGCAAAAGTACCTCACAAAGAGGATCCTAGGCCTTAAACACTTGCCCTATATGGACAGACTCAAACCCCCCAACTATTCTGTCTCATATTGCCTACTTGAAGGCAATCTCTGCTTGACTTACAAAGCAATGTCTGACCCAGCTCCGTTAGAAATGTTACATCTAAAGAAATCCTAATCCCTCCGCACTGCACGCACCAGAAACGACCACCTCAGAACCACAATTAACAGAACTTGCTGGAGGGACAAGTTCATAACCCAGAGACTGCCCATGATATGGAAAGTACAGTTTTGTACCTACCATAAATGTAGATGTCCGATAGGAATGCATCTGCAGTCCTTACAAATGGGTTGTCCAGTCAGGCAGCCCTTCGGTCGGCCGGATTCCAAAGTCTGGGTCTGGCCTCAGCTGGTGTCGCACTTCACCCGACATCATAGCTGCAGTTACTCGGGTATAAAGGCATCAGCCGACGCCATTTTCCTCAGTGTTTCTTGCCCCAGATGCCAGGTGCCCTCTTGGAAGGCTAAATTTGGATAAATGCCAATGATTCCAAATAGTAGAGAGCAAACACAAAAAATAAGCATGTATGTACATATATACAAACAAATACACCATAATAGATCCCCCCCAAGCTAGCTGAAGGTTGGCAAATACCCTAGGAGTACCTCAGAGGGGAAGGTGGGTAATCCTGACTGCAGATGCATTCCTATCGGACATGTACATTTATGGTAGGTACAAAACTGTACTATGTCCTTCAAGGATGCATCTGCAGTCCTTACAAATGGGTAGAATACCATAGCTAAACAAGGGGAGGAGGAAAGAGTAGAGATTATGGTGTAGCTAGGATCCCTTGCAAAACAGCAGTGGCAAAACCTGCTCGGGATCTAGAGTATAAAGGTAAATTGTAATGCTTGGCAAATGTATGCACGGAGGTCCAAGTAGCAGCCTCTATAATGTCCTTGGTAGCCACTCCTGAAGAAAGCTGTGGTAGTGGCTGTAGCCCTTGTGGAGTGAGGCCTGATGTTCTCTGGAGTTTTCTTTCCATGGTAGGAGTAACAAAATCTAATGCAATTTCCTATCCATTTGGAGATTGTCTGTTTTGAAATTGGTTTTCCTTCCTTTCCTGTGGCATATGCTACCAGAAGCTGGTCAGTTTTTCTATTGGACTTAGTCCTGTCCAGGTAGTAGCGTAACTGTCTGTGTACATCCAAGGTATGCAAAGTCTTTCTCCCCTGTTCTGTGGGTTTGGGAAGAATGTAGGTAGGTGGATAGCCTGATTTAATGACACTCTGGATACCACCTTAGGCATAAATGTAGGATTTGTTCTCATGGACACTATCTTGATGGAAGATCAGGAAGGGTTGTACTGCCATTAATGCCTGTAGTTCAGAGACCCTTCTTGCTGAAGTTATTGCCAGCAGGAAAGCAGTCTTCCAGGATAAGTATTGTAATTCTGCTGTTGCTGCTGGCTCGAAAGGAGGAAGTGTCAATTTTTCTAGCACAAAGTTCAAGCCCCATGCTGGCAATGGTGGTTTCCTGGGAGGTTTTACATTTTTAATTCCTCTCAGAAACTGTCTGAGCAGGGGATGAGAGAAGACAGGAGGATCCAAGCTGTATTGTGCTGAAATAGCTGATGCATGTATCTTGATGGAAGAATAGGACAGGCCTGTGTGGAAGAGCTCTGCCAAGTACTCCAGGATGTTGGCCATGTTTACCAGAGTCACATCTTCTCCCTTTGCAGTACTCCAAATGAGATATCTTTTCCATTTTGCTGCATAATTCTTTCTTGTTGAAGGTCTGCGAGCCTCCAGGATTATGTCTTTAACCCTTTGGGATAAGTTTGGGTTAATTGCTGTTATGTAATGTTCCAGGCAGTTAGCTGCAGAGTTTTCAGGTTTGGATGCAGGATGTTGTAGTTGTTCTGTGTTAACAGTAATGGGATCAGGGGTAGTGTCCATATTTGTTCCCGAGACATGCTCCTCAGCAATGGGTACCAATGTTGTCTTGGCCAGTCTGGAGCTATCAGAATGATCCTTGGACGGTCCTCTTTGATCTTCAGAAGCACCTTGTGCATCAAAGGAAGTGGTGGAAATGCGTATGCTGTCAGGTTTTTCCAACTGGAAGATAGGGAGTCCACCTTCCAAGCAAGTGGGTGGTACGTCCTTGTGCAGAATTTCTTTAGCTGGTGATTGAATGGGGATGCAAACAAGTCTATTTGTGGTAATCCCATTCCCTTGTGATGGCTTTGAAGATGTCGGATGAAGCATCCATTCGTGGGCATCTGTGGTTGTTCTGCTTAATATGTCTGCTAGAATGTTTTCTTTTCCGGTACAAAAATTGCTTGTAACTGAATGTTGTAGCTCAGGGCCACATCCCATAGGTCCAGTGCCAGCCGCATAGAGGATATGAATGGGTGCCCCCCTGTTTGTTGATGTACCACATAACTGTGGTGTTGTCTGTCCTTATCATCAACTGACCTTCTTGGAGAAATGGTCTGAATGACTGGATTGCCAATTTTACTGCCAGCATTTCCTTTAGATTTATGTGTAGGTAGCTGGTCTTGAGTCCATAAGCCTTGTATGCACTTGCCCTGCATGTGTGCTCCCCAACCGAGGTCTGAGGCATCTGTCGTGATGGTTTGGCTTGGTTGGCTGTTGCAGAAGGGCAATCCTGTGTTTGATTGACAGGCCTGAGCCCACCATAGGAACTCTTGTTTCAGGCATGGGATTATTGGGATTTTGGTTTCTAGGCTGTGCTTGTGTTGGGACCACAAATTCCTTAGGTACCACTGTAGCTTTCTCATATGCAGTCTGGCATGAGGGACCAGAATTATGCAGGATGCCATGAAGCCTAGAGCTTGCAGTACTTTTCTTGCAGTTAGGTGGTTCTGCTTTGTTAATGCCAAGAAGTAGAGAGGTAGTTGCTCTTTCTTCTCTGCAGTTAGGAATGCCATTTGTTTTGATGTGTCCAGCTCTGCACCCAGAAAGGTTATTCTTTGGGATGGAATCAGCCTTGACTTTTTTATATTGACTCTATATCCCAAGGCTTGCAGCAGGTAAATGACTCTTTGTAAGTCTTCTGCTAGCTTGCTTTTGTTGTCCGCTTGTATCAGGCAGTCGTCCAGGTAGGGATAAATTTGGATTCCCTGAAGTCTGCAATGAGCAATTACTGATGCCAGGCATTTCGTGAACACTCTGTGCAGTAGATAAGCCAAAGGGCAATGCTGAAAATTGATAATGCTCTGATCCTGCAAGAAATCTGAGGTATCTTCTGCAAATTGGTCTTATGGGGAAGTGCAGGTATGCCTCCTTGAGATCTAGAGTTACCAGCCAAGACTCCTTGCCCAGCATGGGAAGAAGCTGCTGTAGGGTCAGCATTTTGAATTTTGGAACAATAAGGAATGTGTTTAAAGCGGACAGGTCTAGAATGGGTCTCCATTTGTTTCTTTTTCTTGGTACCAGGAAGAGTCTGGAGTAAAATCCTTTCCTTGCTCCATAGATGGTACCTTTTCCACAGCTCTCATTCTTAATAGCTGAGATATTTGTTTTAGAGCTTCTGTCCTTTGAGTAGGTGGTAGGTTTGGCATTCCTCTTCCCTGGTAGAGTATGGAAATGGAACCTGTAACCTTGGTCTATAGTTTGCAAAATCCATTTTTCCTTGTGATGCAATGCCAGTTTTTGAGAATAAGGTTAGTTTTCCGCCTAAGGGTGCTTCTAGTTGTTCCCTGGTAGGCGGTGCCACTGTCAAGTCACTGTGATTGAGTTGTTGTAGTGGTGGTGGCTGCCTGTGCCTCGCTGGTTGTTACCTTGCCATTGGCGTCCCCTGTAGGCACCCCTGGATTGGTTTCTGCCTCTAACGCCTATTCCTGCCTCTCTGAGCCTTAGAGGAGTCCGGAAAGGACCAATTCTTGGAGGGCCAGTTCCTGCTAAACCTTGGAGGTTGAACCTGTAAGAAATCTTTCACCGTTTGTACAGATTTCGCCTTCTCTTCCATCTTTTTTAGCACCTGCTGAGCAGGGGAACCAAATAAATTGACCTTGTCCATGGGTGCATCCAAAAGCTTTGATATGACATGGTCTGGTAATGCCTGTTCTTTCAACCATGCATGTCTCCTGATAACTGTGCCAGTCATGGCTGATCTAAAGGAAGCCTCCAGTGCATCATAGCCACATTTTAAAGAATGGTTTCTAACCTGCTGTATGTTATGTACCATTTCCTGAACATATTTTTTATCTAAAGATTCTTCAGAGGAAAGCTTTTTAGTTAACTGGTCAAGCATAAACTCTTGATATTGAATCATATGAAATTGGCAGTTCAAAGCCCTAGCTGACAGGGTAGCAGAAGTGTAAACTTTTTTACCCCATCTCTCTAAGGATCTGGATTCCCTTTCAGAGGGGAGGAGGTTTTTAGTAGAAGTAGCAGCTACAGCTTTAGGGCCCTGGGCGATGGTCTCTGGATCTGCAAAAGGAGCCTTGTATAAATGGTGATGAGTGTCCGGGACCCTGTAGAACCTATCGGGCTTAGCAGGAGCCGGAGGTAATGAATCAGGAGCAGTGGAAGCATCATGAAATGCATCATCTACAACAGAAAGAACTGGAGGTATAGCTAAAGGCCTATGTTGTGGCAAATGTAGAAAGGTTGTAAGCCTTTTTCTGGAGTCTGAGAAATCTTGGCCCTGCCACTGAAAATGTTCCCTCATAGCATGCAAGGTTTCCCCAAAGGAAAATTCCTCCGGTGGAGAGGCTGAAGGAATGGACTCTTCAGCATCAGAGTCTTCGTAAGGAGAATAAGAAGCCTCAGGAAGGTCTGTATGTTCTGATTCATCAGAGGAACCATCAGTGGATACTGGTTCAGGGGGCTCTGCTCTAGGTCTCTTTTCTGGAGGTGGGAGAGGACCTGTCCGGATGAGGCTGGGATCCACGAATTAAAGAAATTAAATCCTCAGCCAAAGATAGCATATGAGAGCTAGTGCTGGGCCTGTGTGAGGGGTTTGGCAGGCACAGATTTTGAAGCTTTGGCTGCTTTAGCCCTGGCAAAGGCCTTAATAGACATGGCTGCAGGAGGCCTAGCAGCTCCACGCAGGGTTGAAATATCCAGGGAATTGTGTCTGATAATTCCTGAGAAACCGCAACAGAAGGCTGGATTTCAGAAGCAGATTCTACCAGGTTAGAGGAGGCCTCGGTAGAAGGCATGGTTTCGCTGGAGAAAGAACCGCTTGCTCGGTTTCAGCGAAACCGAGACACTCGCGTTTGTTTAATCGCGGTTTCGCCGAGACCGGACCGCGAGTGTCGGTCCTTTTCGCTTTTTTTTGGAAATTTGCTATCGGAGGATCCGACGGCATAATGTAGGCAAAATCAGAGCCGAAAATTTGTTCAGCAACTCCGACCGACGCCTAAGCGTCCCGGTTAAAAGAAGCGCAGGCTAGACAAGCTGCTACGCCGTGGTCTGGGCCTAAGCAATGTATACAGTAGGAGTGGAAATCTTTATGAGGTATTTGTTTCCTACAAGATAAACAGTTATTCACTTTCTCTGACATCGGCTGAGGCAAGAAAGAGTCCCCAACGGGGTACTTAGCTTTTAGAAGTCTTCAAGCAGTATTCGTAGTAGTAATCTCTGGATCTGACCGACCGCACTTGCGAACAGCTTCTGCTTCGGCCACGCGGCAAGAAAGACTGAGGAAAATGGCGTCGGCTGATGCCTTTATACCCGAATAACTGCAGCTATGACGTCGGGTGAAGTGCGACACCAGCCGAGGCCAGACCCAGACTTTGGAATCCGGCCGACCGAAGGGCTGCCTGACGACACGACAACCCATTTGTAAGGACTGCAGATGCATCCTTGAAGGACATCAAACTTTCCATACATGTCAAGCAGAGCACCTCAATGACCCTCTTCAAGAGAAATCTTGATGAGTGGATGGGAAACACAAAATTTACCCCGGGGATAACTGCAGTGGCTCTACTCGACAGAGGCACTGGGAACTAAGGTCGGGTGGCACTATGGCACAGTAATCCTATGGCTAGGCTTGTAAAGGCCCTAGAACCATTAGCCTAGTACACACCTATGAACCTAAAGAGTGCTGAGACTTTAGCAAGGGTGTGTGGTACAAAGTTGGCCATGTGTGTTTGATATTTAAGGGCTCTAAAGGCAAGAGTGGAGGAAGTGTAGACCTTCTTCCCTAGCCTATCCATGAACTTGCTGTCCTTGTCAGTAGGGAATAAGGAGGTGGAGGGCAGCTGCCTAGAGGATTTGCCAGCTGAGACGGCTCTGACTGCAGGATCCACAGGGGGGTTCTTAAACAGGTACTGGTTATCCTGAGGAACTTTATAGAACTTTTCTGGGCATTTAGAAGCTGGGGGGTTGAGAATCAAGGGCCTATGAAGCAGCCAAAAAGGCATCTTTAAAGACTGGAAGTAGAGGAGGGACTGCAGATGGTGGGGATTGATCCGATTTGTAATGGGTAACAGACATGACACTTTGAACAAGTGGCTGTAGCACGCATATCAACAGAAATCCTAGATGAAAAAGCAGATGAGGTAGCCATAGATCTGATGGGGTGGGCTTCAGGAGGTCAATGCAATTCCAAAACTCTTGAGAATAAATTAGTCAAATACAATCAGTAATCCATTTGGTCAGCATAACTTTGGAAACTGCTTGACCTAAGTGATTAGACGAAAAGGATATAAACAGTTGATTAGACTTCATGTAGTCGTCTCTGAACATCAAGAAGATGCAGCATACATTCACCCTTAGCAAACTTCAGGAAGAACACGGGCAATTATACTAATTAATGTTAATCTCCATGGCCACTTTACACAAAGGAAGGGTTAAGATACCAGGTCTTTCTGAAAATGATGCAAGGAGGCCTAGCTGATAAGGCCTGGAGTTCAGAAATTATTTCCGCTGAAGTAATGGCTACCAAAAAGATGGTTTTCCAAGAAAAAATTTCTGTCACAATTGTTCCCCGGTTCAAAGGGTTTCTGAGTCAATCCCTGGAGGACAACTATGAGGAATTGTGAGGTCCCAAGAAGAAGGGTCTTTTACAGGAGGGTCCAAGGAGGAAAACTCCTTTCATAAAGGCTTTAAATAACGTGGGAGTTGATAGAGAAGGATTTGTTTCCAGCGTGAAAATTTGATACTGCAGCTAACTGAAGTTTAATGGCAGAAAAACTAGGTTTACATTCATATGGTCAAGCACAAACTGCTCGACCATACATTTAACCGACATTTCTAAGCGAATCTCATAACGCCAAATGGTCAGAATGTCGTAAAAAAGTACAGTTGTGTACACTTACCATAAATGTAGATGTTCGAGTGTATTCACTGTTGCAGTCATTACATTTAGGTTATCTGCTTGCAGTAGCCCTCAGTCGGCCTGATTAGCAAAGTCTTGGGTCCTGCGTCAGTTACTGTCCCTTCTTCCATGAAGTCGGGTCATCAGGGGTAAAAACATGCAGCCGACGTCATTACATGAGTTTTTCTTGCCCCAGATGTCAGGTGCCCCCCTAATGGGAAGCAATTAAATCAATAAATGCAAGGATATACCCCAACATAACGTGAGAGTAGAGGTATAGCCGAAGTAAGAAAGGGAGCTGGAGGGAGGGTAACCAGGACTGCAACAGTGAATACACTCTAACATCTACATTTATGGTAAGTGTACACAACTGTAATATGTTCTTTGTGTTTCACTGTTGCAGTCATTACATTTGAGCAGATTCCCAAAGCTAATGTTGGGAGGAGGAATTTAACTAGAATTCGGACCAGCTATAAGGCCCTGCAAGACTGCAGTGGCAAAACCAGCTCTGGATTTAGAGAAAATTGACAAATGATAATGCTTGGTGAAAGTATGTACAGAACTCCAGGTAGCAGCCTCTAGGATGTCCCTAGTAGGGACGCCCCTGAGAAAGGCTGTAGAGGTAGGTGCAGCCCTGATTGAATGGGGTCTGATGCCCTGTGGGATAGGTTTTCCATGGTGTTTATAGCAGAAAAGAATGCAGTGACCTATCCATTTTGAAATGGTTTGCTTTGAAATAGCTTTTCCCTCTGTCCCTGCAGCAAATGCCACCAGCAGTTCAGATTTCCTTTGAGGTTTAGTCCTGTCCAAGAAGAATCTAAGCTGTCTGTGCACATCTAAAGAGTGCAGTATCCATTCCCCTTTGTTCTGTGGGTTAGGAAAGAAGGTAGGCAAATGAATGGACTGATTAAGAGCTACACTGGATACCACCTTGGGCATGAAGGAGGGATTGGTTCTGAGGGACACCCTGTCTGCATGAAAGATGATGAAAGGTTCCACTGCCATAAGGGCCTGTAATTCAGATACCCTTCTTGCAGAATTGATAGCTAAAAGGAAAGCTGATTTCCAGGAAAGAAATTTTAAATCTGCAGTAGCAGCTGGCTCAAAAGGAGGAAGAGTGAGTTTCTCCAAGACAAAGTTAAGATCCCAGGCTGGAGTTGGAGCTCTCTTAGGTGGCCTTAAGTTTTTGGCCCCTCAAAGTACAATTGTGTAGACTTACCATAAATGTAGATGTTAGAGTGTATTCACTGTTGGGTAATCTGCTGGCAGGTTGCCCTCAATCGGCCTGATTAACAAAGTCTTGGGTCCTGCGTCAGTTGCTGTCCCTTCTTCCATGACGTCAGGTTGTCAGGGGTATAAAGCATGCAGCGAACGTTATTACATCAGTTTTTCTTGCCCCAGATGTCAGGTGCCCCCCCCAAAATGGGAAGCCAAGTATTTAAGTAATTAAAAACACAAAAATATACCTCCAAACGAAAGCAAATACACCAGAAAGGCTTTTAAGCATAGCAAAGGAGAGTAGAGGTATAGTAAGAGAAAAACAGGGGGTTGGAAGGAGGGTAACCCGGACTGCAACAGTGAATACACTAACATCTACATTTATGGTAAGTGTACACAACTGCAATATGTTCTTCGTGTTTCACTGTTGCAATCATTACATTTGGGTAGATTCCCAAAGCTATGGTTGGGAGGATGGATTTATACAGTATTTGGACCAACTATAAGGCCCTGCAGGACAGCAGTGGCAAAGCCAGCTCTGGATTTAGAGAATAAAGGTAAATGGTAATGTTTGGTGAACATATGAACTGAGCTCCAGGTAGCAGCTTCTAGAATGTCTCTAGTAGGAACACCCCTGAGAAAGGCTGTAGAAGTAGATGCAGCCCTGGTGGAATGACATCTGATCCCCTGAGGGATAGTTTTACCATGGTGCATATAGCAAAAACGAATCCAATGGCTTATCTACTTGGAAATGGTCTGCTTTGAAATAGACTTTCCCTCTGCCCCTGCAGCAAATGCCACCAGTAGTTTGTCAGATTTTCTTATAGATTTTGTCCTGTTTAAATAAAATCTAAGTTGTCTGTGTACATCCAATGAATGCAGAATCCGTTCCCCCTTGTTCTGTGGATTGGGAAAGAAAGTTGGCAAATGAATAGCCTGATTAAGAGCTACACTGGACACCACCTTAGGCATGAAGGATGGATTGGTCCTGAGAGACACCCTGTCCCATGAAAAATAATGAAAGGCCCCACTGCCATAAGGGCCTGTAATTCTGAAATCGTTCAAGCTGAAGTGACTGCTAAAAGGAAAGCTGTTTTCCAGGAGAGAAATTTTAAGTCTGCAGTAGCAGCTGGCTTGAAAGGAGGGAGAATGAGTTTTTCCAATACAAAATTGAGGGCCCAGGCAGGAGATGGAGCTCTCCTGGGTGGTCTTAAGTTTTTGGCCCTTCTGAGATACTGCTTTAGCAGAGGATGAGAGAAGAGAAGAGGTTCTCTGTTGTAAGGAGCTGAAATGGCTGAGGCATGGATTTTTAAGGAAGAAAATGACAGGCCCTTGTGAAGCATCTCAGTTAAGTATTGTAAAATCTGAGGAATATTGGGCACTGCTGTGCTCATCCCTTGTGAATGATTCCAGGCACAGAATCTTTTCCATTTGTCAGCATAAGATTTTCTAGTACTAGGCCTTTTTGCCTCCAAAATGACATCCATCACAGGCTTGCTGAGGGATGCCAAGGGTGAATTTAGGTGATTAGCCATGCCGCAAGATTCAAAGTTTGGAGTTGAGTGTGCAGAATTTGGTTGTTCTGCTGAGACAGTAAGTAGGGTGTCTGAGGCAGGTGCCATGGAGGAAGGTGTGACACATTGCGCAGGTGTGGGTACCAGTGTTGGCGAGGCCAGTCTGGAGCAATCAAAATCATTTTTGGTTTGTCCTGTTTGACTTTTAGTAGGACATTGGAGAGCAGAGGCAGAGGGGGGGAAAGCATAGACTGAAAGGTTTTTCCAGCTGAATGATAGAGCATCCACTTTCCAGGCTTTTCTGTGATGAGTTCTTGTGCAGAATTTGTCCAACTGATAGTTCTGGGGTGAGGCAAAAAGATCTAAGTCCGGGCTCCCCCATTTGCATATCAACATGTTGAAAATCAGTGGTTCCAGTTTCCATTCGTGTGGGTCCATGAGATTTCTGCTTAGTTAGTCTGCCAGAGTATTCAGTTTTCCTGGCAGGAATTGAGCTTGCAGCTGTATTTGATAGGTCAAGGCAGTGTTCCACAATGCCATGGCTAGTCTGCAAAGGGGGTAAGAATGTGTACCCCCCTGCTTGTTTATGTACCACATGACTGTGGTGTTGTCTGTCTATCATTAGTTGTCCTGGAAGAAGATAGTCCTTGAAGGCTGTCAGTGCATTCTGTACAGCTAGCATCTCCTTTTGATTGATATGAAGGTGCATTTGATTTGGGCTCCATTTGCCCTGAATGCACTTCCTTGCCAGATGAGCCCCCCCAAGCACAATCTGATGCATCTGTAGTTAGGGTTTGGGCGGCAGGGGGTGGGGGTGAATGGCAGCCCCTTGTTTTGGTGGCAAGCCTCTGCCCACCACAGGAACTCTAGCTGCAAGTAAGGTATGATAGGAATCATTGTTTCTAGGCTGTGACAATGTTGACTCCATAAACTTTTTAAGTACCACTGAAGTTTTCTCGTATGTAGTCTTGCATATGGAATTAAAAGAATGCAGGAGGCCATGAACCCCAAGGCTTGCAGATTTTGTCTTGCAGATAAGCAGGGTTTTTGTGGCCACCTGTTTGAAGTAAGTCACCAAATGAATTTGCTTTTCTGGCGTTACGCAAGTCATCTGGGCAGTTGTATTCAAGCTTGCACCCAGGAATGTACGTTTTTGAGAGGGTACCAGTTGCGATTTCTTTTCGTTTATGGTGTACCCTAGACAAGTTAGAACTCTTTTCACAAACGCAAGATGTTTTAGAAGAATGTCCTTGTTTTCTGCCTGAATTAGACAATCGTCCGGGTATGGATACAGATATTTCTTTGCCTGCAAAATGCAATTACTGGAGCTAGGCACTTTGTGAAAACCCTGGGCGCAGTAGATAAGCCAAAGGGCAGTGCAGAGAACTGCTTTGAAGCGGAGGTATCTTCTGCATGATTCCCTGATTGGGATATGCAGGTAAGCCTCTTTTAAGTCTAGAGTTACCAACCAGGCATCTTTGCCTAGCATAGGAAGTAACTGTTGAAGAGTCAGCATCTTGAATTTTGGAATGTCCAGAAATGTGCTTAGAGTAGATAAGCCCAGATATGGATGCCAAGATTGGTCTTTTCTGGGTACCAGGAAAAGTCTTGAATAGAAATCTTGCCCCTTTTCCTCTTCTGGTACTGGTTAAATAGCCCCCATTTTCATGAGGGACAGAACTTGATTCTGGGCCTCTGCCCACTGATTTGGGGGCAGGTCTGGCCATCCGTTTGGGACTGGCAACGTGTGGAAATGAAATCTGTATCCCTGGGATATTAGGTTTAAAACCCATTTGTCCTGGGTTATAAGTTGCCAGTTTCTTGCGTGAAGTGCCAGTTTTCCCCCCAAAGGGGCGGCTAAAAGTTAAGTGCTTGGTAAGTGTAAAGGGAAGTCATTGAGACTGTTTACCATAGGGAGGTGCCTTGTTGCTTAAAGATTTGGAGGAGGGGGCACCCCATTGTTTTGTTCTAAAAGTCCCTTGTGACTGAAACCTGGAGCCTCTGGAATGCCTGTGTTTGACTTGAGTGGCTCTTGTAGGAACTGGAAAGGACCAGTTCTTAGTAGGCCAGTGCCTACTAAATCTTGGCGGTTGCACTTGTAGGAAATCTTTCACAGTTTGCATAGACTTAGCTTTATCTTCAATCTTTAAAACTTCTTCAGCCTTATTACCAAAGAGACGGTTCTGTTGTAAAGGAGCATCCAACAATTTTGCTTTAACATGATCAGGCAGAGTTTGCTTTTTGAGCCAAGTGTGCCTGCTAAGCACAGACCCAGTTACAGCAGCCCTGCAAGAGGCCTCCAAGAATCAAAACCACATTGCAAAGTATGTTTTCCAACTTGTTCAGCTGAATGCAATAAATCCTGTAAATCTTTATTTTTCCACACAGTCAGAAATTAACATCATTTTCTGTTTAAGAAGTCCCATGGTATGCTGTTGATATTTAAGCATATGAAATTGACAGTTTAAAGCCCTGATTGCTAAGATTGCAGAAGTATAAACCTTCTTACCCCATCTATCCAGTGCCCTGGAATCTCTATCAGAAGGGGTAGGATTTTTAGCAGTAGAGGCCTTAATGCCCTTGGGACCCTGAGAAATGGTTTCAGGATCTGCAGTAGGATTTTTGAAAATAATTTTGTGGGAGTCATGAACCCTGTAGTATCTGTCTGGCTTACAATGAGCCAGAGGCAGGGAATCAGGAGCCATACTAGATTCTGAAAAAAACATCAACTATGTTTAGAACAGGAGGTATAGCCAAAGGCCTATGCTGAGGAAGAAGAAGAAAATCCCCAAGTCTCTTTTTAGATTCAGAAAAGTCCTGACTTTCCCAGTGGAAGTGTTCCCTCAAGGTATGTAAAGTTTCCCCAAAAGAGAAATCATCAGGGGGAGAAGCAGAAGGAATGGAGTCTTCCGCGTCAGAGTCCTCATAAGTAAGTATAGATACATCCTGTTCATTAGAAGAGTCAGAAGAAATAGAATTCTGTTCAGAAGATTCATAATCAATATCTTGCCTAGGCCTCTTAGAAGTGGGGGGGTTGACTACCCCTGATCAGAGTAATTAAATCTTCAGCCATTTTGATCATTTGTTTTTTAGGCATAAGGGCCTGCACATGTGGCCCAGGAGTAGTTTTTTTAGACATAGATTTAGTTTTTGGCCTTAGTTTTGAAGAAGGCGTCGGTCTAATATATAAAGCTGTAGGCCTGAAAACACCCTCAGAAGCCGGTGCCCGCACAGCGGCTCCAGACCCATCTAAGGTAGAGACATCTGCGGGTTCCACAATTGAATCCTCTCGTGGCATACCGGACTCTAAATGGGTCTCAGTAGTGGCTTGCGAATCAAAAGTAGCAGGTATCAGGGGCTGCGAAAGCGCCTCACTGAGTACCCGCGAACCGGCGACTGGCTTAGGAGAAGCATCACTGTCAGTTTTGGACCTCGACGGCCTGTCTTTTTCTTTGCGTTTTTTAGGAATTCCGGTAGTCTGATTGCTAACAGATGACATTTCTGGATAATTAAACCGTGAGCCAAAATATTTAGAAGCAAAAATATACCGACGTTTAATAGTGCGTTGATTAAATTTAGCACAAAACAGTTAGCAAGGTACGTTGTGGTCAGGGCCTAGGCAAGGAATACAGTACAAATGAAAATCCTTATGAGGTATTTGCTTCCCACAAGTAATGCAATTATTAACTTTTACTGACATCAGAAGGAGCAAGAAAAAGTTTCCCCAATTGGGGTACTTAGCTTTATAGTTGAAGACTTCGGTTCTGAAACTCGAAAATGAAAATTTCAGGAGTCGGCCGACCGGCACTTGCGAACTGCTTCTACTTCGGGCACCGCGCGGCAAGAAAGACTGATGTAATGGCATCAGCTGCATGCTTTATACCCCTGATGACTTGACGTCATGGAAGAAGGGACAGCAACCGGCGCAGGACCCAAGATTTTGTTAATCAGGCCGACTGAGGGCAACCTGCCAGCAGATTACCCAAATGTAATGACTGCAACAGTGAAACACGAAGAACATCTGCTTGAGCAGTGGGTGAGAGAAGAGGGGAGGCTCCATGTTATTATGAGCTGAAATGACTGAGGCATGAATTCTGATGGAGGAAAAGGACAAGCCCTTATGAAGCACCTCAGTCAAGTATTGTAGAATCTGAGGTAAATTGGGCACTGCTGCATTCATTCCTTGAGACTGGTTCCAGGCACAAAATCTTTTCCATTTTGCAGCATGAGATTTTTTGGTACTCTGCCTCCTTGCCTCTAAAATTATATCCATCACTGATTTACTGTGGGATGGTAAAGGAGAGATTAGGTAATTAGCCAGGCTGCTAGGTTCAGGGTTTGCAGCTGAGGATGCAGTATCTGGTTCTCCTGCTGACACAACAGGGAAGGAGTCCGAGGCAGGTGCCATGCGGCCAAGCGTGATACATTGCGCAAGAGGAGGAACCAGTGTTGGCGTGGCCAGTCTGATGCAATTAAAATTGTCCTTGGTGTGTCCTCTGTTTGATCTTTAGTAGTACTCTGGAGAACAGAGACAGAGCAGGAAAGGTATAAACTGATAGGTTTTTACAGCTGAAGGATAGAGCATCCACTTTCCAAGCTAGCTTGTGGGGAATCCTTGTGCAAAATTTGTCCAATTGACGGTTCCGGGGGGAGGCAAAAGTACAGTTGTGTACACTTACCATAAATGTAGATGTTTGAGTGTATTCACTGTTGCAGTCATTACAATTGGGTTATCCTGCTGGCAGGCTACCCTCAGTCGGCCTGAATTCCAAAGTCTAGGTCCGGCGTCTGTTGCTGTCTCCTCTTCCCTGACGTCAGTGTACCAGGGGTATAAAAGATACAGCTGACGCCATTTTCTTCAGTTTTTCTTGCCCCAGATGTCAGGTGCCCCCAAAAGGGTAGGCTAAAAATATGTCCATAAAGCATGCATGCACCAAAATATATTTTGCCTTCATCTACAAGCAAATACACCACATAGGTTGTATATATTAGAGAAGTACAGAAAAGTTCCAGCAAAGATAAGAAGGATGGCAGGTGGGTAACCTGGACTGCAACAGTGAATACACTCTAACATCTACATTTATGGTAAGTGTACACAACTGGACTATGTTCTTCGTGTTTGACTGTTGCAGTCATTACAACTGGGTTGAATCCCAAAGCTATGGTTGGGAGGCTGGAACTAAATAGCATTAGGGGCGGCTATGAGGCCCTGCAGAACTGCAGTGGCAAAGCCTGCCCTGGATTTAGAGTAGAGTGGTAAATGATAGTGCTTTGTAAAGGTGTGCACTGAACTCCAGGTAGCCACTAAAATGTCTTTGGTTGGTACTCCCCTGAGGAAGGCTGCTGAAGTGGCTGCTGCTCTGGTTGAATGTGGCCTAATGCCCTTAGGCACTGGCTTGCCATGTTGTGAATAGCAGAACCGAATGCAGTGGCCTATCCACTTTGAAATAGTCTGCTTTGTGATGGCCTTTCCTTGTGATCCTGCTGCATATGCCATTAGTAATTGCTCTGTCTTTCTGAAAGCTTTGGTTCTGTTCAAATAGAAGTGTAGCTGTCTGTGTATGTCCAAAGAATGCAGAATTCTCTCCCCCTTATTCTGTGGGTTTGGATAAAAGGTAGGCAGATGAATAGTTTGGTTAAGGGCCACACTGGACACTACTTTAGGCATAAATGTCAGGTTTCTCCTCAGAGAAACCCTGTCTGGATAAAAAATGATAAAAGGTTCCACAGCCATGAATGCCTGTAGCTCTGAGACTGGTCTTGCAGAGGTTATTGCTAGGAGCAGAGCTGTTTTCCAAGATAAAAACTTTATATCAGCTGTAGCGGCCGGCTCAAAAGGAGGCAGGGTGAGTTTTTCCAAGACATAACTGAGGTCCCATGCGGGTATTGGTGATCTCCTTGGAGGCCTTAGGTTTTTGGCTCCTCTGAGGTACTGCCTTAATAAAGGATGAGAAAAGATTGGTGGCTCTGTATTGTAATGAGCTGAAATGGGAGAGGCATGAATTTTAATTGATGAAAAGGATAGGCCTTTGTCCAGCATCTCAGTATTGCAAAATCTGAGGAATATGTTACAGCTGTGTGAATTCCTTGTGCCTGTTTCCAAGCACAGAATCTCTTCCATTTTCCAGCATAAGATTTTCTGGTACTAGGCCTCCTGGCCTCCAAAATGACATCCATCACCGCTTTAGTGAGAGGTGTGTTTTGTATGACTACATTATCTGCCATGCTGCCAGATTTAAGGTCTGGAGTTGGCTGCGCAGGATCTGATTGTTTTGTTGGGACAGTAGATGAGGTATTTGAGGTAAGGTCCAGGCTGGGCATTGAGACAAGTACTGGCGGGGCCAGTCTGGGGCAATCAGTTTCATTTTTGGCTTCTCTTGTCTGACCTTTAGGAGTACCTTGGGGAGGAGAGGCAGTGGAGGAAAGGCATATACTGCTAGGTTTTTCCAGCTTTAAGAGAGGGCATCCACTTTCCATGCTTGTCTGTGATAAGTCCTTGTGCAGAATCTCTTTAGTTGGCAGTTGTGAGGAGATGCAAA
Organism: Protopterus annectens; assembly: GCF_019279795.1. Taxonomy (NCBI): domain Eukaryota; kingdom Metazoa; phylum Chordata; order Ceratodontiformes; family Protopteridae; genus Protopterus; species Protopterus annectens. The sequence goes on along the minus strand of NC_056726.1, from coordinate 998,692,586 downwards.
TAATAGATCTATGTCCGGGTATCCCCATTTCCTTGTTATCATGCTGAAGACTTGTGGATCCAATTTCCACTTGTGGGGATCCATGAGGTTTCTGCTTAGTTCGTCTGCCAGAGTATTTATCTTTCCTGGCAGGAATTGTGCCTGCAGATGTACTTGGTAAGTCAATGCTGTGTCCCACAAAGTCATGACTAGTCTGTAAAGGGGGTAAGAATGAGTGCCTCCCTGGTTGTTTATATACCACATGACAGTGGTGTTGTCTGTCTTTATCAGTAGTTGTCCCGGATGAAGTAGGTCCTTGAAGGCTGTCAGGGCATTCTGAACAGCTAGCATCTCTTTTTGATTGACATGTAGATGCATTTGGTTTGCGGACCAGGTGCCTTGAATACATCTTCCTGCCATGTGGGCCCCCCCCAGGCATAATCTGATGCATCCGTTGTTGATGTCTGTCTGGCTGGGGGTAAAGTGAATGGTTGTCCCTTGTTCTGGTGACAAGCCGTCGCCCACCATCGAAACTCCTGTTGCAGGCAGGGAATGAGGGTAATTATTGTTTCCAGGCTGTGACAATGCTGAGTCCAAGCACTTTTTAGGTACCACTGAAGTTTCCTCATATGCAGTCTTGCATATGGAATTAGTAGAATGCAAGATGCCATGAAGCCCAAAGCCTGCAGAATTTTTCTTGCAGATAACTGGACCTTTGTTGCCAACATTTTGAAGTAAGAAGTCAGTTGCCTTTGTTTGTCTGGCGTGAGATAAGCCATCTGGGCAGTTGTATTTAAGCTTGCACCCAGGAATATTATCTCTTGAGAGGGTACTAGTTTTGATTTCTTTTCATTGACTGTGTACCCTAGGCATGTTAGTAATCTCTTTACAAATGCCAGATGCTGTAGTAGAATGTCCTTTTTCTCTGCTTGAATGAGGCAGTCGTCCAAGTAAGGATATATTTGTATTCCTCTTTGTCCGCAGAATGCAATTACTGGTGCCAGGCACTTTGTGAAGACCCTGGGCAGAGTAGATAAGCCAAACGGCAGTGCAGAGAATTGGTAGTGCATTGAGCCAGCTTTGAATCTGAGGTATCTTCTGCATGTTTGTCTGATTAGACCTAAAAGAGGCATACCTGCATGTGCCAAAGTCACAAGCCAAGCCTTCTTGCCCAGCATGGGCAGAAGCTGCTGTAGAGTCAACATTTTGAATTTTGGTATATCCAGATATGTGTTTAGAATAGATAGGTCCAGTATTGGTCTCCAGGCTTTGTCCTTTCTGGGTACAAAGAACAGTCTTGAATAAAATCCTTGTCCCTGCTCTTGCTCTGGTACTTGTTGAATGGCCCTCATGTCCATGAGGGATGAGAATTGTTTTTGTGCCTCTGCCCATCGATTTTTTTGGCAGGTCTGGTCAACTGTTTGCCCTTGGCAGGGTATGAAAGTGAAACTTGTAGCCTTGTGACACTATGTCTAAGACCCATTTGTCCTGGGTTATTATGTGCCAATTTTGAGAAAAAAGTGCTAGTTTTCCCCCTAAAGGTGCTGCCAGAAGATAAGTGATTGGCGCAGGCAGGGGGAGGTCATTGGGACTGTTTCCTGTATGGTTGTGATTTGTCTTCTCAACTTTTGGAGGTAGAAGCACCCCATTGTTTAGACCTGTATGAACCTTGGGGCTGGGATCTGCCTCTAGGGTGTCTGTATCTGCCCCTTTGTGGCCTGTCTGACACTGGAAAGGACCAATTCTTTGTAGGCCAGTGTCTGCTAAATCTTGGAGGCTGTACCTGTAAGAAATCCTTGACTATTTGCATAGATTTAGCTTTGTCCTCCATTTTCTTTAACACCTCTTCTGCTTTAACACCAAACAAGGTATCATGCTGCAATGGAGCATCTAATAATTTTGCTTTAACATGATCAGGTAGATTTTGTTCCTTTAACCAAGCATGCCTTCTACTGTAACAGCGGCCCTGCAGAGATCATGGTTTCCAACTTGTTCAGCTGCATGCAATAAATCCTGCATTTCTTTGTTTTCTGCACATTCAGAATTTATCAACATTTTCTGTTTAAGCAGTGACATAATATATTGCTGATATTTGAGCATATGAAACTGACAAGTTAAAGCCCTTATAGCCAAGGTAGCAGAAGTGTAAATCTTTTTTCCCCATCTGTCCAGTGCCCTGGAATCCCTGTCAGAGGGGGTTTGTTTTTTTTGCAGTGGAAGCCTTGACCCCTTTGGGACCCTAAGGGATAGTTTCTAGGTCAGCAGCAGGGTTTTTGAAAAGGAATTTATGAGAGTCAGGAACCCTGTAGTATCTGTCTGGCTTAACAAGAGCTGGAGGTAAGGAGTCAGGGGTCAGACTGGACTCTGAAAATACATCTACAATGTCTAACACAGGTGGAATAGCTAGGGGCCTGTGTTGTGGCAGCAAAAGGAAGTCTCTGAGCCTTTTCTTAGATTCTGAATAATCTTGGCTCTCCCAATGGAAATGCTCCCTTATGGTATGCAAAGTTTCCCCAAAAGAGTAATCCTCAGGAGGAGAGGCTGAAGGGATAGATTCTTCAGCATCAAAATCCTCATAGGGAGGAAGAGAGTATTCCTGATCAGAAGAGGAATCAGATGAAATTAGAAGTTATGTACCTACCATAACGTTCCATGTTAGTTGTCTTCTCTCGCCTTCTTTCTTGCTGGATGGGTTCGGAGCCGATCCTCGGCTCGACGGCACTTGCTTTAGCTCGAGAACTCCTTTTACCAGCTCGAGGCAACCCTATATCCCATGATGCAAGGCGGAACTACCTCAGATCTCGTTTGGTAGCTAACTAACCCTGCTAAAGACTATCCTAAAAGAATAAGGGACAACGGTTCCTAAAAGAGATCCTCCTAACAATGTACCGGAGGAAACAATCTAATAGGAACTCTCCAAGATCTGTCCAGGCCAGGGGGAAGGAGGAGGGGCAGAAAGAAGGCGAGAAGACAACTAACATGGAACGTTATGGTAGGTACATAACTTCTAAATGTTAAGTTGTCAATCTCGCCTTCATTCTTGCTGGATGGGACCGTCCTAGCACCTGTATCCCGGTGGCTCAATGTAACAGACTCTTGAGAACTGTGGAACCAAAACTGGCCCTATCTCTAGAGGCCAAGTCCAACTTGTAATGAGAAACAAAGGTATGAGGCGTGGCCCAAGTAGCTGCTGCACAAATGGTATCAATGGGTAGTCTATCCTGAAAGGCTGCAGAAGTGGATAGACTCCTGGTTGAGTGTGCTTTAGGCTTAGAAGATAGCTGTTTGCCCCTGAGAGAGTATACATAGGAAATAGTGGAAGTCAACCATCTGGATAAGGTCACTTTAGATACTGGAAGACCTATCCTGTTTTCTGCATAGGAGACAAATAATTGGTCCGATTTTCTGAATTGTTTAGTTCTATGCAAATAGTACCTGAGCTGACGATGGACATCCAAAAAATGCAGTTTCTGTTCAGCTCTGTCGGAATAGTTTGGGAAAAGACTGGTAGGTCTATAGATTGATTAATGTTGGTTTGAGATAATGACTTTGGGAAGAAAGGAAGGGTTAGTTCTTAATGATACCCTGTCCTTATGAAAAACCAAATAAGGGGAACGAATGCTGAGAGCTTGAATCTCTGAAACCCTCCTTGCAGAAGTGACAGCCAGTAAAATATAGTTTTCCAGGTCAATAACTTCAAAGAACATGAAGCAGACGGTTCAAGGGAGGTAGTATCAAGGATGCCAACATTAAGTTCAGATCCCATTCTGGGAGGAGGATGCTTTATAGGTGGTTTTAGGAGGAAAACTCCTCTGAGAAAGGCCTTGCATAACCTATGAGACATAATGTTATTGTCATGCAGGCCAACATGATACTTAGAAATAGCAGCCAGTTGTACTTTGACTGTAGATGACGAGGATCCTGAATGAAAAACCTCCGCCAGGAAATCTAAAACCGAATGTACAGGAGCAGTAAAGGGTCAATATTTCTGGAATTAGCTCAAATAGAAAAGCGTCGCCACTTGCTAGCATATACAGTCCTAGTGGGCGACTTCAAGGAAGAGACTCAAATGTCTCTGAGTCCGAAATCATCGGTAACCTGGCTAGGGTAGGAAGTGGAGCAACCAAGCAGTGAGGTTGAGAGAATGAATGGCCCGGTGCTGCTGACCCGATTGGTGGATCAAAAGATCCGGAACTGGGTCCAGATGCCAGGGCTGCACCAGAAGAGGGCGATGCAGACGGAAACCAAATTTGTCGAGGCCAATATGGGGCAATGAGGATCAACTTGGCTCTCAAAACGGTGGCTTTCTGAATGACTTGTGGAATCAAGGGAAAAGGAGGAAAAGAGTGCAGAAGTCCACGGGGCCAATCCTGGGTTAGAGAGTCTCTCAGAGGTTGGCCTGGAAAGGGAAAGAGTGAAGAAATCGGGGCACTTGTTTTGAGGAGTAGCAAAAAGATCGCAACAAGGAGTGCCCCACTTCAGAAAAATCTGATCCACTACAGATTGATTGAGAGACCACTCATGAGGCATCAGAATGGATCTGCTCAGCCTGTCCGCTAATAGGTTGGACCTGCCGGGGATGTGCGTTGCTATCAGAAACCGCTGAGAAGAGATCGCCCACTGCCAAAGTCTGAGAGCTTCTCGACATAACGGATAGGACCTGGTCCCGCCCTGCTTGTTGATGTACCAGACTACGGACATGTTGTCCGTCTGTACTGCAATAGTCCCCATGGGAAGAAAGTCGTTGAGGGCTTGCAACGTTAAAAGCACTGCTCTCATCTCCAGGACATTTATGTGCAGATGGTATTCTATGGGTTGCCGTCCGTGGACCATCCTGCCCTGATAATGCCCCCACCCGATCAGAGGCATCCGTAGTGACTGTGGCAACTGGAGGAGGGGAATAAAGGTCGTCCCAGATGAAGAAGAGGGAAGATATCCACCAGTTCAGATGAGCTCGCACGACTGTGTTACCAAGATTTGTGCCTCATCGGGGAGACTGTGATCGACCACTGCGTGAATAGCATCCACTGCAGAAGACGCATGTGGAAGCGAGCCAGAGGTAGAAGAACAATGGCCGCAGCCATAAGACCTAGAACCTTCAGTATAAATCTGGCTTTGATCTTGTTGCTTTGCAAAAGAAGCCAAACAAATTTTGGATGTCAGAATTCTTTGATCTGTTAGTCTGGCTAACATTTTGGTGTTTAATTCTGCCTATAAAGGTGATAGATTGGCAAGGCAGCAGAGAAGATTTTTCAAGTTTACTGAGATTCCCAAACTCCTGCAAAGCTGTAGAGTGTAGTCTCTGCACTGAAGGAGCTGACACTTGGTGGTGGCGGGGAGGAGCCAGTCGTCCAAATAGGGTAACACCTGGAATCCTCGGTGTCTCAGATGTGCTGTCGGCCCTGCCATGCATTTGGTAGACACTCTGGGGGCTGAAGTGAGACCAAAGGGCAGGGCTCTGAATTGGTAATGACTGGTCCCTAGCGAAGCGGAGAAACCTTCTGGGCGTCTGAATCTTTATGTGATATGCATCCTGAAGGTCTATAGAGCACATCCAGTTGTCTTTGCCCAGAAAGGGCAGAATGGACTGAAGCGTGACCATCCGAATCTTGCCTTCTTGACAAATCTGTTCAGATTGCTCAGGTCTAATATTGGTCTCAATCTCCCGTCCTTTTGGGGACCAAAAGAATCTGGAGTAGATGCCGCATCCTACCTGGTCTGCTGGCACAGTCTGGACGGCTCTTTTTCTAGGAGCTTTGAAACCTCCTGTTCTGCCAAATCCTTTGACCGGGTGAGATGTCTGGAAGGGATTTTTGAGGCAGGAAACCTTTGAAGGGATTTTGTAACCCTCGGATATAATCGACTGTACCCATTTTTCTTGAGATAGGGATTGCCAGGCTACTGGGTACAGCGAAATCCTTCCCCGACTGCCTCCAAGGGTGGACAGTCGGGCAACACCTCAGGGATGCTGAAAGGGCTTCTCAGGAAGAGACTCCCTGTTGCCCTGGTTCTGAGGACCCCCTGCCTCTAGGGCGTCTATTATTGTTACCCCTCTGCCTCTGGGGGTAAACTGACCTGTGTCGGTGTAGCTCCTTGGGCTTTACGGAACCACATCTTCCCCTTCTGACCCTTGGGGTATGGTCTAGAAGGAGTGGAAAACTGGACTCCAATGGCAGAAAGAGTTTTACCGTCCTGCTCACACCTGGTTAAGGTATCCTTCACCTGAGGTCGAACAAAGCCGAACCATCAAAGGGGTATTAGTGAAGGGCCTTAAAGGGTCCTAAAATTACAAAGCCGCATCCAGGCTTGGAGTCTAAGAGCAACTCCTGTGCCTCTTCCCTGCCTCCATCGGCCGCATAGGATATGAGCCGCATGGAGGAGTTAGATATGGAATTCAGGATAGCAAGCTGAGGCAATCTTTCCTGAGCCCCAGCAGCAGAAGGATCCTGACTACTTCTCCCAGTTCCTTGAGAATATCTCGTTGAAGCCTGGTGAAGTGACAAAGATAATTCAGCGAACGCATAGCAAAGGTCGCTGAAGAAAACATCTGCTTTCCATACCTGTCCATGGTCCTAGAGTCCTTATTAGGAGGATTGACAGGTACTGAAGGATCCGCCAGTTCCTTCTTAGTGGCAGCCGCCACCACCATAGCATCCACCGAGACACCCTTGGAAAGGAACTGTTTGGCGGAAGGGGCTGTAATGAATTTGGATGGGCTTCTGGGGACAGGTTCCGCAGAATCTGGAGTTACGCCTTCACGAGCCACTACCTGCATAAGTGGGTCGAAGGCGGAGACACCCAGGAGGTGGAGGGTCGGGATCCAAAGCCCCCAGGTATACCGACTCATCCTCGGAGGGGTCAATGGAGGGCCAATTCCCCCTCTGAGGAGCTCAAGGATGTCTGAAAAGGAGACATCCTCAGAGGGGACCGTGGGAACCCTCCGACTCATCCAAGTCGGTATCAGATGTAGTAGACTCAGGGGAGTCTGTGTGTTTCCTCTTACCGTCCTCTTCGAGGGGTTCCCCTGCAGGATCAGGAGAAACCTCGGAAGAGGAGGAAATTCCCAGTGGGGAAACCTGGGGCGATGGATCCCTGGGCCTGTGAGCAAGAGGCTGGCAAGAGGCATCTGCAGGCACTGAAGAGGGAGGAGCTAGAGGGATGGACCCTGACCAGGCTCAGAGGCCAGGACACTCCTCATCACCTCAAAGGCTCCTCTCCCCAGGAGGCCAGAACACACCCGCTCCGAAGAAACAGGAATGGTTGGCTCCAAAGAGAGAGAAGGCTCGAGGCGATGTCGGCGCCGAGCTTACCAAGCGAAGCCCGAGGGAGAGCGGGTCGGACAAGGGTCGATGCCACTAGCCCCTCGAGCCGACAGTGGAAACCGGCGACGGATCCCTCCAAGGAAGGTCTCAAGGAGGAGATCGAGGAGCACGGAGCGAAGGATGTATCGGCTCCGGCATCAAACAGTAGCTGTCCCGAAGCTCCGGCTCCGAACTACGTGTGGAGTCGGAGGAGGAAGTTCAAGGATTGGGGCTATAGCCGAAGTCTGTTGAGACGGGCTATGGAGCATTTGGGCCAGTGCCTGAGACTTCAACAGCCTGCTTACCACCCTCTAAATCGTGGTCAGACAGCCTGGAAGATCTCAAGATCGGCTCCGATGGCTCGGCTCCGACAAAGAGGAGACGGAGCCAGTGGATACTCAGTATAGAAGGGGACGGGATCTCTTGGGTGAAGCCATCGGAGCGAAGTCCCTTGAACCCCAGATGGAGCCGAGGATATCTCGCCCGATGTTGATAAAGTGTCGGCTCCAGCCGGAGCCGACAAGGCCACAGTAGTCAGGTGTCGGAGCCAGCTGGCAACCCACTACTTTCAAAGAAAATGTATCGGCTCCAGCCGAGCCGATATCGGCTCGGGAGCCGGAGCCACCGAAGAGGCTTGGATACTGTAGCCTGAGCCTTCGGTGGTTTAGGCGGTTTCCTGACCCTAATTTAGGAGGAGAACCTTCTGGCTTAAGTAAGCCCCGGAGGATGAGTTTATTCCTCCTTTCCTGCAGGACTCTGGCTAAAAGCGTGACACAAAGCACAGGAGTCCTGCAGGTGCAAAGGCCCCAGGCAGTACACACAAGAAGTGTGACCGTCTGTCAGAGACATTTTCTGACAGCACTGGTCACACTTCTTAAAGCCTGAGACCTTGCCTTCCCTAGACATATCCTAGGAGGAAGTAACACACACAAAACCCCAACAAACACACAAATTAATCCCCTACACACAACACACAGGAAGGGATTAACCAATAGGGTTTTAGGCCTAACTAAAACTTTATACAAAAGGGTTATAAAGTTTGAAAGGAAGGGAATAGGGTAGGCTGTAATATACTACAGACTATACTAAGACTAAAAGGGGAAAATAAATTCCTAACTAAGCTTTTTTCTGATTTTACTAGAAAATCACTTACCTCAGCTGGCAAAGGAGACCTCTTTCGCTAAGCGGCAAACGAGATCTGGGGTAGTTCCGCCTTGCATCATGGGATATAGGGTTGCCTCGAGCTGGTAAAAGGAGTTCTCGAGCTAAAGCAAGTGCCGAGTCGGAGCCGAGGATCGGCTCCGAACCCATCCAGCAAGAATGAAGGCGAGATTGACAACTTAACATTGGAAACTTGATCAGAAGAGGAATCAGATGAAATGGAAACTTGATCTGAAGATTCATATTCTGTCTCTTGCCAAGGCCTCTTATCAGGAGGGGGATGGGAACCCCTGATCAAAGTAATTAAGTCTTCGGCCATTTTGAGCATCGTTTTTTTGGGCATGGAGGCCTGTCCATGAGGCTGTTGTACTTGTTTCTTTGTCTTTGCCTTTGAAGCTGAAGTCATTTTAACATATAAATTGAGTAGGTCTGAAAACACCCTCAGAAGCCGATGCCTGCTCAGCGGCTCCGGACCCATCTGAGGGAATAGTCTCCGAAGGTCCAGTACCTTGAGTTACCAGTGGCCTGGTCGACTCCACGTGGGAGTCGGTAGCAGCCTGCGGGTCTAAAGTAGCGGTAGTCAGGGGCTGTGAAGGCACCTCACTGAGAACCGGCGACTGGCTTAGAAGAAGCCTTGTCATCGGTTTTGGACCTCTGATGCCTGTCTTTCTTTCTGCGTTTCGTGTGAATTCCGGTAGTCGGAATTTCATAGGCAAGGCATGATTGGAATCCTTGCTTCTAGATCCTGTGAATGTTGACACCATAGGATTTTGAGATACCATTGTAGTTTCCTCATATGTAGCCTTGCATATGGAATTAGAAGAATGCAGGAGGCCATGAACACCAAGGCTTGCAGAATTTGCCTTGCAGATAGCTGGGTTTTTGTGGCCACTTGCTTGAAGTAGGTTGTCAAATGAATCCGTTTCTCTGGTGTGAGGAAAGCAATCTGGGAAGTTGTATTCAAGCTTGCTCCCAGGAATGTAATTTGTTGACAGGGTATCATGCGTGATTTCTTTTAGTTTATGGTGTACCCCTGACAAGTCAGTACCCTTTGAACAAAGGCCAGATGATTCAAAGGTATGTCCTGGCTTCCTGCCTAAATTAGACAATCATCCAGGTATGGGTATATTTGAATATTTCTTTGCCTGCAAAATGCAATGACTGGAGCTAGGCACTTTGTGAATACCCTGGGCAGAGTAGATAAGCCAAAGGGCAATGCAGATAACCTAGTAGCCTGCTTTGAAGCATAGGCATCTTCTGCAAGACTCCCTGACAGGGATGTGCAGGTATGCTTCTTTTAAGTCTAGTGTTGCTAACCATGCATCTTTGCCTAGCATAGGAAGCAGCTGGTGAAACATCAGCATTTTGAATTTTGGAATCACCAGGAAGTTATTTAGAGTAGAAAGGTCCAGGATAGGATGCCATGTATTGCCTTTTCTGGGTACCAGGAAATGTCTCGAATAGAAATCTTGTCCCTTTTCCACTTCTGGTACCAACTGAATAGCCTCCATGTTTAAGAGAGAGAGTACTTGATTTTGGGCCTCCACCCACTGATTTGGGGGTAGATCTGGCCACATGCTTGGAGTTGGTAACGTGTGGAAGTGAAATCTGTATCCTTGGGACACTATTTAAAACCCATTTGTCCTGGGTAATGAGTTACCAGTTTTTGGCCTGCAGACCAATCTTTCTGTCTAAAGGAGTATTCAGTTGGGAAGTGCTTGGAAATGTTAAAAGCAAGTCATTGAGAGTTTTCTATAGGGGGGAGTCTTACTACTCTCAGATTTGGGTGTGGAAACCCACCACTGTTTAGTCTTGTGTGTCCCTTGGGACACAAACCTGGGGTTTCTGCTGTGTCTGGGTTCGGCTTGAGAAGATGTGGAAGTGGCTGGAAAGGACCAATTCTTAGAGGGCCAGTGCCTACTAAGTCTAGGAGGCTGAACTTGTAAGAAATATTTGACAGTTTGCATAGATTTAGCTTCATCTTCCATCCTTTTAAGAACTTCCACGGCCTTGTTGCCAAACAAGCGGTTCTGATTTAAGGGAACATCCAACAATTTAGCTTTAACATGATCAGGCAAAGATTGCACCTTAATCCAAGCATGCCTTCTGAGCACAGACCCAGTAACAGCAGCCCTGCAAGAGGCCTCTAATGAATGAAAACCACATTGCAAAGTATGTTTTCCAACCTGTTCAGCAGAATGCATTAAATCCTGCAATTCTTTATGTTCAGCACAGTCAGGAATCAACATCATTTTCTGTTTAAGCAATCCAATATGTTGTTGATAGTTTAACATATGAAAAGTACAGTTTTGTACCTACCATAAATGTAGATGTTCGAGTGCTCATACAGCTGCAGTCATTACAGATGGGTTATCCTACCGTCAGGCGGGTCCTCGGTCGGCCGAATTCCAAAGTCTAGGTCCGGCGTCGGTTGTCGTCGCTTCTTCCCCGACGTCAGTGCGGCAGGGGTACAAAAGAGGCAGCCGACGCCATTTTCTTCAGTTTTTCTTGCACCAGATGTCAGGTGCCCCCAGAAGGAAGGCAAAACAAAGTTATGCAAACATGTGAAATAGAATAATCAAAAAATAGTAGTTGCAAGCAAATACACCATAAGAGAATACCCCAAAAAGGTTGTATGATAAGGTGTTTGTCATAAGGCCTGTCCTGAGAGGGGACGGAGGGGGGGATAACCTGGACTGCAGCTGTATGAGCACTCTAACATCTACATTTATGGTAGGTACAAAACTGTACTATGTTCATCGTGCATACAGCTGCAGTCATTACAGATGGGAAGAATCCCAAAGCTAAGTAAGGGTGGTAGGCATTAAGTGGAACTAGGAGGAGCGAGGATGCCCTGCAAGACTGCTGTGGCAAAACCCGCTCTAGATTTAGAGTATAGTGGAAGGTGATAGGGCTTGGAGAAAGTGTGCATTAAACTCCAAATGGCTGCTTCCAAAATGTCCTTGGTTGGTACCCCCCTGAGGAAAGCTGCAGAGGTAGCTGTGGCCCTGGTGGAGTGGGATCGGATGCATGTAGGCACAGTTTTTCCATGAAATGAGTAACAAAAGCATATGCAGTGGGCTATCCATTTTGAAATTGTCTGTTTGGAAATAGCCTTTCCTTGAGCACCTGCAGCATAGGACACAAAGAGTTGCTCGGATTTCCTGAATGGCTTTGTCCTGTCCAAATAATAACGAAGTTGTCTGTGAATGTCCAAGGAATGTAGTAGTCTTTCCCCTTTGTTTTGTGGATTTGGATAAAGGGTAGGTAAGTTCAAAGCTACACTGGATACTACCTTTGGCATAAAGGTAGGGTTGGTTCGTAAGGAAACTCTGTCCTGATGGAAAATGATGAATGGTTGCACAGCCATGAGGGCCTGTAGCTCCGAAACCCTGCGTGCTGAGGTGATAGCCAGTAGAAAGGCTGTCTTCCATGACAAGTATTGTAGTTCTGTTGAAGAAGCTGGCTCAAAGGGAGGAAGGGTCAGCTTTTCCAATATGAAGTTGAGGTCCTAAGCAGGGACTGGTGGTTTCCTTGGGGGTTTTATATTTTTTGCCCCTCTAAGGAACTGCCTTAAGAGAGGCTGTGAGGATGATCTGTGTTGTACTGTGCAGAAATGGCTGAAGCGTGGATCTTGATGGAAAAGGAAAGTCCACTGTTTAACATCTCAGCTAGGTACTGTAAAATTTGAGGTATATTTATTACCCAAGGATTCTGGCCCTTTTCTTGATTCCAGGCACAAAAACGTTTCCATTTGGCGGAGTAGGCTTTTCTAGTAGAAGGTCTTCTGGCCTCCAAGATGACATCCTGAACCTCCTTGGAGAGGAAAGTCTGTTGGGAAATAAAGGAATTCTCCATGCAGCTAGATTTAGGGTTTTGAGCTGGCTGTGAAGGGTTTTGTAGTTGTGCTGGGACAACAGAAGAGGGACCAGAGGTAGGATCCATGGTGGGGAATGTGTCAGGCTCTTCAGGAGCGGATACCAGTGTTGTCTTGGCCAGTCTGGAGCAATGAGAATCATTTGTGGTCTCTGCTCTGGCTTTTAATAGAACTTTGGGCAGCAGAGGAAGAGGCGGGAAGGCATAAACTGTCAATGTTGTCCAATTGAAAGAGTGTGCGTCCACTTTCCAGGCCTGTGGATGATAGGTCCTTGAACAAAACTTTTTCAACTGGTAATTTCTGTGGGTAGCAAAGAGATCTATGTCTGGCTGTCCCCATGCCTGAGTTATCTTTGTGAAAACTTGAGGATGCAACTTCCATTTGTGTGGATCTGTCATATTTCTGCTTAGGTTGTCTGCCAGTGTGTTTTCCTTCCCTGGCAGGAATTGTGCCTGTAGTTGGATTTGCAATTCCAGTGCTGTGTTCCATAGGGTCATGGCTTGCCTGCACAGGGGGTATGAATGAGTTCCCCCCTGTTTGTTTATGTACCACATCACTGTGGTGTTGTCTGTCCTTATCAATTGCTGGCCTGGATGCAGTAGGTCTTTGAAGGTCATAATAGCATTTTGCATGGCTAGCATTTCCTTTTGGTTGATGTGTAGGTGCTTCTCTTTTTGGGACCATTTTCCCTGAATGCACTGATCTGTCATGTGTGCTCCCCAGGCATAGTCTGAGGTGTCTGTTGTGATGATTTGAGTTGCTTGAGGTACACAGAAAGGGAGACCTGTGTTTCTTTGGCATGCTTGAGCCCACCACAAAAATTCCTTTTGAAGGCATGGAATGAGTGGGATAATTATTTCCAAGCTGTGGCTGTGTTGAGACCATACGTTTTTTAGGTGCCATTGAAGTTTTCTCATATGCAGCTTTGCACATGGGATTAGTAGGATGCAAGATGCCATGAATCCCAGAGCCTGCAGGATTTTCCTTGCAGTTAGCCTGGTGAAAGTTGCCATTTTGCTGAAGTATTGAGACAGTTGCCCTTGTTTGTCTGGCGTGAGGTAGGCCATCTGGGTGGTTGTATTCAAGCTTGCACCCAGGAAAATTATTTGTTGAGAGGGTATTAGTTTTGATTTCTTTTTGTTGACTGTGTATCCCAGGAAGTTCAGTTTTATTAAAAACGCCAGGTGCTGCAATGGTATGTCCTTGCTGTCCGCTTGGATCAGGCAGTCGTCCAGATATGGGTAGATTTGTATTCCTTGTCTGCAGAAGGCGATTACTGATGCCAGGCATTTCGTAAACACTCTGGGCGCAGTAGATAAGCCAAAGGGCAATGCAGAGAATTGGTAATGGGTTGAACCTGCAAGAAATCTGAGGTATCTTCTGCAATCTTGTCTGACAGGGACATGCAGGTATGCCTCCTTGAGGTCCAATGTTACTAGCCAAGACTCCTTGCCCAGCATGGGAAGAAGTTGCTGTAATGTGAGCATCTTGAATTTTGGCACCTGTAGATATGTGTTTAGGATGGACAGGTCTAAGATAGGTCTCCAATCTTTGTCTTTCCTTGGTACCAGGAATAGTCTGGAATAAAACCCTTGACCTTGTTCTTTTGTAGGTACCTCTTGAATCGCTTTCATGTCCATGAGAGCGGAAATTTGTTTTTGTGCCTCTGCCCTTTGATTTTGTGGCAGGTTTGGCATGCCTCTCATTTTTGGAAGGGTATGAAAGTGGAACCTGTAGCCTCTGTCCATAATGTCCAGAATCCATTTGTCTTTTGTAACAATATGCCACTTTTTTGAAAATAATGCCAGTTTTCCGCCCAAAGGTGCTGCCATTAAAGCTTTGCTTGGCAGGTGTAGGGGGAAGTCATTGTGTCTGTTTTCTAAATGACTGAGATCCATCTTCTCCACCTCTTGCGGTTGGTGCTTGCCACCGTCTGGCTCTGAAAGATCCTTGAGGTTGCCCCTCTACCCCTAGAGCATCTGTATCTGCCCCTTTGAGGTCTGTCCGTGGCTGGAAAGGACCAATTTTTTGAAGGCCAGTTTCTGCTGAAACGTGGAGGTTGTACCTGCAGGAAATCCTTCACTGTTTGCATTGATTTCGCTTTTTCCTCCATTTTCTTTAGTACCTCCTCAGCTTTAACACCAAACAATACATCTTTTTGAAGAGGTGCATCTAATAATTTAGCTTTGACATGATCTGGTAAGGTTTGCTCTTTGAGCCAAGCATGCCTACGTATAACAGACCCCGTAACAGCAGCTCTACATGAGGCCTCTAAAGCATCAAAACCATGCTGCAAGGTATGTTTACCCACTTGCTCTGCACCATGCAACAAATCCTGCAACTCTTTTAAATCTGGTTGTTCTGGTTGTGTCATCTTGCTTTTCAGCTGAGATATCAAAAACTGTTGATACTTTAACATATGGAACTGACAGTTTAATGCCCTCATGGTTAAGGTGGCCGAGGTGTACACCTTTTTCCCCCACCTTTCTAAAGCTCTGGAATCTCTCTCTGAAGGTAATGGGTTTTTAGCAGTAGAGGCCTTAATTCCCTTGGGACCCTGTGAAATAGTTTCTGGGTCAGCAGTATGGCTTTTATATAGGAACTGGTGAGAATCAGGAACCCGGTAATACCAGTCTGGTTTAACAGGAGCTGGAGGTAAAGAATCTGGATTAAGGCTGTCTTGTGTACACATCATCCAATATATCTAAAACAGGAGGGATAGCCAGGGGCCTATGCTGGGGGAGCAAAAGAAATTCCCTGAGCCTTTTCTTGGAATCTGAGTAATCTTGGCCTTCCCAGTTAAAGTGTTCCCTCAATATATGCAGGGTTTCCCCAAAAGAGAAGTCCTCTGGGTGGGAGACCGAGGGAATAGACTCCTCAGCATCACAGTCTTCAAAAGGTGAATAGGCGTAATCCTGGTCCTCAGAGTGTTCTGAGGTAATAGAAGCTTGATCTGAGGAAGGGGAGTCTTCCTCTAATCTGGGTCTTTTGTCAGAGGGGGGCTGATAACCCCTGATAAGAGTAATCAGATCCTTAGCCATTTTAAGCATCTGCTTTTTAGGCATGTGGCCTTGACAGGAGGTCTGAGGACCCTGTTTTTTGGTTTTCATGGCTGCTTTAGATTTAGTGAAAGCTTTAATAGAGAAGGAGGAAGGCCTGAAGACACCTTGAGAAATTGCAGGCCTGTCTAAATTCTGAGTTTCCCCGCCAAGAGTGGCGTCAGTATCTGCAGTAGAAATGGGGATCGAGGAGCCTGCGACCTTAGGTACTGTAGTCACCGGTAATGTAGTGTCATCGGTACTCGGGCTGCGTAGGCGCCTCGCTGAGAACCGGAAGTCTGCCTAAGCGTGGTCTCAGTGGTTGGTGCGGACTTCGGATGTCGGTCCTTATCTTTGCGTCTTTTGCTCAAAACTGGAGTCGGAGTATCCGACGACATGATATAATTAAATTTTTTGCCAAAATAATGAAGGGCGAACTCCGCCTGGCGCTTAATAGTGCGCTTGTTGAATCTTGCACAAAAACGGCAGGCCAAGACGTCGTGGTCTGAGCCTAAGCAAGGTATACAGAAAGAGTGGAAATTCTTATGCGGTATTTGGTTCCCACAAGAAATGCAATTATTAACTTTGTCTGACATCGGTCTGAGGCAAGAAAAGTTTCCCCAACGGGGTACTTAGCTTTCAAGAAGACTTCGGCTGAAATACTTTCGTAAATCACAGGAGCTGGCCGACCGGCACTTGCGAACTGCTTCTGCTTCGGGCACCACGCGGCAAGAAAGACTGAAGAAAATGGTGTCGGCTGCCTCTTTTGTACCCCTGCCGCACTGACGTCAGGGAAAAAGCGTCAACCGATGCCGGACTTAGACTTTGGAATTCGGCCGACCGAGGACCTGCCTGACGGCAGGATAACCCATCTGTAATGACTGCAGCTGTATGCACGATGAACATCTGGCAGTTTAAAGCCCTAATGGCCAAGATTGCAGAAGTGTAAACCACCTTACCCAATCTATCCAGCGCCCTGGAGTCTCTATCAGAGGGGGTAGGATTTTTAGCAGTAGAAGCCTTAATGCCTTTGGGTCCCTGTGAAATAGTCTCTGGATCTGCAATAGGATTTTTAAAAAGGAACTTGTGTGAATCAGGAACCCTGTAATATCTGTCAGGTTTTCTGGGAGCAGGAGGCAAAGAATCAGGAGCCAAACTAGATTCTGAAAAGGCATCAACAATGCCCAGTACAGGAGGTATAGCTAAATGCCTATGCTGAGGCAGGAGTAAAATCCCTAAGCCTCTTCTTTGAATCAGAAAAATCCTGGCTTTCCTAGTGGAAATGTCCCCTTAGAGTATGTAAGGTCTCACCAAAAGAAAAATCCTCTGGAGGAGAAGCAGAGGTAATGGAGTTCTCTGCATCAGAATCCTCACAAGTAGATAAGGGCAAATCCAGATCAGGAGAATCAGAAAAATCATAATCCTGGTCAGAAGATTCATAAACAACTTCAATCCTAGGTCTCTTAGAAGGGGGAGGTTGGCTTCCCCTGATTAGAGTTATAAGATCTTCAGCCATTCTTATTTGTTTTTTTTTTAGGTCTAGAGGCCGGAGCATACGGTCTGGGCGTCGGTTTCTTAGGCATGGTTCTAGATTTTGGCTCAAATGAAGATGGAGGCGTCTGTTAGCTATATGAAAGTCTGTAGGCCTGAATACACCCTCAGAAGCCGGTGCCTGCACAGCAGCTCCAGACCCATCCAAGGTAAAGCCTTCTGCAGGTTCCACAGTTGAAGCATCTCGCGGCATACCGGACTCTGAATGGGTCTCAGTAGTGGCCTGCAAGTCAGAAGTAGCAGGTATCAGAGGCTGCAAAAGCGCCTCACTGAGCACCGGCGAACTGGCGACTGGCTTAGAAGAAGCGTCGTCGACAGTTTTGGACCTCGGTGGCCTGTCTCTGTCTTTATCTTTAAGTTTTTTTTCGGAATCCCGGTAGTCGGATGACTAACCGACGGCATGTCTGGATAATTAAACCGAGAACCAAAATATTTAGAGGTGAAGCTATACCGACGACGGATAGTACGCTGAATAAATAAAGCACAAAACCTACAGCAAGGTACGTTGTGGTCAGGGCCTAGGCAAGGAATACAGTACGACTGAAAATCTTTGTGCGGTATTTGCTTTCCACAAGTAATGCAATTATTAACTTTTACTGACATTGGTAAGGAGCAAGAAAACGTTTCCCCAGTGGGGTACTTAGCTTTAGTTGGACTTCGGTTCTGAAACTCGAAAATGAAAATTTCAGGAGTCGGCCGACCGGCACTTGCAAACTGCTTTTGCTTCGGGCACCGCACGGTAAGAAAAACTGATGTAATGGCGTCAGCTGCATGTTTTATATCCCTGATGACCTGACGTCATGGAAGAAGGGACAACATCCGACGCAGGACCTAAGACTTTGCTAATCAGGCCGACTGAGGGCTACTGCAAGCAGATAAAAAATGTAATGACTGAAACAATGAAACACGAAGAACATCACCAAATTTAACTTCTGACGACCACTCTACAGCCTAAAACAAGTGCTAGCACAGGTCAAAAATGGGGTGGGATTTTGCGATTCGCAACAATTGCAATTGCAGTTTTGTGATGTTGCCGCACTCCTTTTGGCCATACCCGGTCGACCATATGCATGTACACTGAAAAACTATCCCCTTCTTGGAAAAGAAGAAAGATGGCTGAAACAGGTGCTGAGAAGGGGTCAATGTTCACTTTAGAAGCCCATATGGAGAATCTTTTCCATTTAGTTTTGTAAACCTTCTTAGTGGAAGCCTTCTGGGAGGCTAAGATAATGTTACAGGCTGGTGAAGCGAGCCTGGACAGTCTTACTATCACTGAAAGTGGAAAAACCATGAGGTCAGCTTGAGGGAGTGAAGACTGGGATGCTGGAATTCTGACGGGAGAGAGGTCTGATTGGGCTCCAGTATCCATACAGGATATCTGAGGTGAGACCACAGAAAGGGGAACCACACCTGTGGAGGCCAGAAGGGGGCCAGGAGTAAGACTGACCTCTTCAGCCTGCTTGCTTTCTGTTGGAACTTCAGGATCAGAGGAAGAGGGAGATAAGTATAGAGGAGACCTGGTGGCCAACTGGAAAACAGAGCGTCCCTTGGTGACTCCCCTTGGTGGGGATCAGAGCAAGGTACTTACTGCACCTGTTGAGGGGGAAGGCAAATAAGATGTAGCAAGGCTGGTCCCAATGGCTGAAAATCATGTTCAATACTGATTGACGGACCACTTGTGAGGAACCAGAAAAGACCTACTAAGTCTGTCCACCAACACACTGGTTTTCCCCAGTATGTGTGTTGTAATTACAAAGTGGTGTGAAGAAATTGCCCATTCCTAGGCTCTCAAGGCCTCTCTGCACAAAGAGGAGGAATGGTCTCTCCTCCTTGTTTGTTGCTCTACCAGACTACTGACATGTTGTATGTATGGATAGCAACAATTCCCAGAGGGAGACTGTCCTGAAAAGGCTTGCAACATTAGGACTGCTCTCATCTCGAGGACAATGATATGCAGTTTGGTCTCAGAGGGATACCATGTGCCTTGGAACATCTTTCCCTTGTAATGCCCCCACACTCCAGTTGGGAAGCATCCACTGTCACTGTGGCTATTGGGCCGAAAGAGAGCAGCCTGCCCAAAAACAAACAGTTCATCTGACTATATCCACCATCGAATATGGTGTTTGCAAATTGGAGTGAGTTTAATAGGAGCAGATAGAAGCTGGTAAAGAACAGACTACTGTACCGCCAAGGTCCTTTGGAGGATTCACATAGAAGCTGGTAAAGAATAGACTACTGTACCGCCAAGGTCCATTGGAGGATTCACAATAAAGAACTTTGCTAGAGGAACTCGTATAACAGCAGCTAACACTGATCCAAGAGCCTGCAACACTAATTTTGCAGGATGGGACGGAGGAGATAGCAAGTCCCACACCTGATTCCTCACAGATATAATGGGGTGAAGAGGTAGAGAAAGTACAGTTGTGTACCATAAATGTAGATGTTAGAGTGCAGCAGAAGTGTGTTGCAGTCCTCACATATGGGTTATATGGCTCCCGGTAGCCCTCACTCGGCCCGAATACCAGAGTCTTGGTATATGACGTCGGCTGCCGCCGATTGTAAAACTGATGTCAGTACTTCAGGTATGAAGGGAGGCAGCAGACGCCATTTCCTCAGTTTTTCTTGCCTTAACTGTCAGGAGCCCCCAAAAGAGGGCTATCCCAGGAATGGTAGCACACTGGACACAGGTCATACAGAAAATAAAAATTTATAGTTTGTGCCCTAGGAAAAATGGGGGAATGGAGGGTGGAAAAATGGGGGAATGGAGGGTGGGAAACCAGAACTGCAACGGTGAATACACTCGAACATCTACATTTATGGTAAGTGTACACAACTACTATGTTCTTCGTGTTTCACTGCTGCAGTCCTCACATATGGGTTCATTCCCAAAGCCCAGTAAGAAGACAAAGGGGGCAGATTAAGGGCTAGTAAGGAAACCCTGCAAAGGCAAAACCAGCCCTGGATTTAGAAAACAAAGGTACATTGTAATGCTTTGTGAAAGTATGGATAGAAGACCAAGTAGCTGCTTCTAGAATGTCCTTAGTAGGCACACCTCTCAGAAAGGCTGCAGAGGTAAAGGCTGCTCTAGTAGAATGGGTCCCAATATCCTGAGGGGGAACCTTCCCATGCTGCAGGTAACAAAAGTGAATACAATGAGCAATCCATTTAACCAATAACTGTTCAGATTTTCGAAAGGATTTAGTCCTGTCTAAGTAAAATCTTAGCGGTCTATGCACATCGAGTGCAGAATCCTTTCCCCTTTATTTTGGGGATTACTGAAAAATGTAGGCAGGTGAATAGACTGGTTAAGGGTTAAACTGGAAACCACCTTAGGCATAAAGGAGGGACTGGTTCTCAGAGAAACCCGATCTGAGTGAAAAATAATGAATGGTTCTACTGCCATTAAGGCTTGCAGCTCAGATACCCTTCTAGCTGAAGTAATAGCTAAAAAGGAAAGCAGTCTTCCAGGATAGAAACTTCAAATCTGCAGAGGCAGCTGGTTCAAAGGGAGGCAGAGTAAGTTTTTCAAGGACAAAATTAAGATCCCAAGCAGGAGTAGGAGCTCGTCTGGGAGGTCTAAGATTACTAGCTCCCCTCAGGAACTGCTTCATCAAGGGGTGAGAAAAAATGGGTTGCTCAAAAGAACAATGAGCCGAAATTGCTGAAGTGTGAATTTTGATTGAAGAAGAGGAAGTCCACCATTAAGCAATCCTGCTAGGTAGTCAAGAATAAGTGAAAGAGAAGGACGAGAAGAGTCTTCTCCTTTAGCTAGCATCCAAGAGCAAAATATTTTCCATTTATCTGCATAGGATTTTCTTGTGCTAGGCCTCCTAGACTCATGAAGAACTTTAACCACCTGTTGGGAAAGATTTAAAGTATTAGCCAGGCAGTTAAATGCAGTGTTTGAAGATGAGGATGAAGGAACCTTCCCCCCCCTCCCTGAACCAGCAGATCTGGTACCAGGGGAAGATGCCAAGGCTGAGCCTGGGAAAGGCTGCGAAGGAGAGGATACCAATGCTGCCTGGGCTAATCTGGTGCTATCAGAATAGCCTGTGGTTTCTCGTCCTTTATCTTTAGTAGCACTCTGGGAAGAAGCAAAGGAGGGAATGCATAAACTGAGGGATGTGTCCATGGCAAGGACAATGCATCCACCCTCCAAGCTTTGTTGTGAAACTCCGTGGTGCAGAAGGTTGGAAGGAGATGATTGGTGTGAGAGGAGAAAAGATCCACTTGTGGCGTGCCCCAATGAAGAGTGATGCGATGGAAAATGCCCCTGTTCAGTTGCTACTCTTGAGGATCCAGAACATGTCTGCTCAAATGATCCGCCAAGGAGTTTAGCCTCCCTGGAAGATACTGGGCTATTAGATGTAAGCCCATGGAAGCTGCTATGGACCATAGTCTCATGCTCTGTCTGCACAAGGGGTAAGAGTGAGTCCCCCCTTGCTTGTTGATGTACCATATGACTGTGGTATTGTTTGTCCTGATCAGCAGAGTCCCAGAGTTGAGTAGGTCCTTGAAAGCCAGCAAGGCCTGCTGCACTGCCGTCAATCCTTTTAAGGCTATGTGTAGATGAATCTGCTAGGTGCTCCAAGTCCCCTGTATGCCCCTGCCCTCCAGATGAGCCCCCCATGCAACATCTGAGGTGTCTGTGGTGAGAGTTTGGCTGGCAGGCAGTGGGCAGAAAGACAGACCCTTGTTCTGAGAACAGGCTGTCACCCACCAGAGGAACTCCATTTGTAGACAGGGAATCAGGGGAAGAACCAAGTCTAAGTCCTGTGTGTGTTGACACCAAAGATTCTTGAGGTACCACTGAAGTTTTCTCATATGCAGCCTTGCATATGGGATCATCAAAATACATGAAGCCATGAACCCCAGTGCTTGCAGGAATTGCCTTGCAGACAGCTGGGTCATGCATGTCAAGGTCATGAAGTAAGCGGAAAATTCTTCTTGCTTCTGTTGAGGGAGGAATACCATCTGGGTGGCTATATTCAGACTCGCTCCCAGGAAAACAATCTCCCTTGAAGGAACCAACTTTGACTTCTTTTCGTTGAGTGTAACCCAAAAAGGCGAGCATGTTCTTCATGAAATCCACATCCTTTTCTAGTTGTACTGGGGAGAAAACTCTGGGAGCAGTAGATAAGCCAAAGAGCAATGCAGAGAATTGAAAGTGTTGCTCCCCAGTCCTGAAGTGAAAGAACTGCTTGCAACTTTCCCTTATTGGGATGTGCAAATAAGCCTCCTTGAGATCCAAAGTTATCAGCCATGAATCCTTGCCCAGCATTGGTAGTAATTGCTGAAGGGTGAACATCATGAATTTGGGAATCACCAGAAAAGTGTTTAGAATGTTCAGATCCAGAATAGGGCACCAGGTGCCCTCTTTCTTGGGTACCAGAAAAAACCTGGAATAAAAACCTAGACCTGCTTGATTTGCAGGAACTGGCTCTATAGCCCCCATAGTCGGTAGAGAAGAAATGTGAGTTTCTACCTGTGCTCTGAGAGTTCTGGGTATGTCTGGGTATCCTTGTAAAACAGGGAAGGTGTGAAAGTAAAACTTGTAACCTTGGTTTACTATACTGAGCACCCATTTGTCATCTGTGATGGTAGACCATACCTCTGCGAACCTGGCTGACCCCCCCAAAAGGAAACCCAGGGTCTGCAGAGGTAGGCACAAAAATGCCAGAGTTATTGACAATGCTTGCTTTGGGAAGCTGGCTTAGAACTCCCTGATTTAGCAGAAGAATGCCATTGTTTAGCCCTTTGAGGGGCAGAAGTCTGACTCTGGAAGAGCTGAAACCCCTAGGCCTAGAGCGACCCTGCTTGCCAGGATCAGGTAAAGACCAATTCTTGGAAGGATAATGCCTACTAAACTGAGGAGGCTGAACCTGAAAAATCTTTTACAGCTTGCATAGATTTTGCCTTATCCTCCAACTTCTTTAGTACCTCCTCAGCCTTATTACCAAAAAGATTGTCCTTGTGCAAAGGAACATCCAGCAATTTAGATTTAACTGGTTCAGAAAGAGGCTGCTCCCTGAGCCAAGCATGCCTTCTAATTACGGAACCAGTGGCTGCTGCTCTGCAGGAAGCCTCCAAAGTGTCAAAACCACAATGAAGTGCATGCTTATTAACTAAAGTGGCAGAATTCAGCAAGTCTTGTAAATCTTTGTTTTCCGTTATGGAAGAAATATCTTCAAGTTTAGCCTTAATAGCCTCCAAAGTATGCTGCTGATACTTAAACATGTGAAAAAGACAATTCACGGATCTAATGGCAAGATTTGCAGAAGTATAGACTTTTTTACCCCACCTGTCCAAGGCCCTAGATTCCTTATCAGAAGGCAAGGGTTTTTAGCAATAGTAGCCTTAACACCCTTGGGGCCTTGAGAAATAATTTCTGGATCAGCAGTAGGGTTTTTAAAATGGAATTGATGAGATTCAGGAACCCCGTAATACCAGTCTGGTTTTCTGGGGGTAGGAGGAACAGAATTAGGAGTTAAAGAATTTTCCATGAAAGCATCATCAACAACTTCCAAAATTGGAGGTATAGCCAGAGGTTTATTTTGTGGCAAATTTAAAAATTCCCCGATTCTTTTCTTAGACTGTGGAAAATCCTGACATTCCCATTTAACATGCTCCCCAAGAGTATTCAAAGTATCCCCAAAAGAAAAATCCTCTGGAGGGGAGGCAGAAGGGATAGAGTCCTCAGCATCAGAATCCTCAAAGCCAGAAAAAAGTTGAGAATTTCCTTCTTCACCAGCAGACATACTGGAAATCTCAGAATCTGAGACAGACAAAACATCAGGAGATAATTCCCTAGCCCTCTTTGAAGGGGGTGGATGACAGCCCCTAATCAGGGAAAGATCACCAGCCATCTTTACTAACTGGGACTGAGGTACAGTAGAGGAGGCAGACGCCTGCTTGTGAATAGGTTTGTGGCTGGAAGGTTTACTAGCAATCCGGAGGGACTCAGGAGGCCTAGCAACTGCAGAAGTCTGAATAAAGGTAGTCTGTCTGGTTCTGGTCTCATGTCGAAAAGAAGAGGTGTCAGAAGATGGTGTCTGCAAAGCAGCTCCGGACCCATCTGAGGTGGACAGGCGGAGGGTCTGAAAACAAAATAGCAGCCTGTGGCATGGAGGACTCCGTAAAGGTCTCGGCAGAGGCTTGCAGCTGAAAATCTGCAGACTACAGGGGCTTCAAAAGCACCTCACTGACTACTGCTGTGCAGACGACCAATTTCACCGGTGCGTCATCAGTAGATTTAACTATAGGCCTGTCGCTATCCTTGTCTTTGCACTTCCTAGGAATATTCGAAGTCGGGAGACCAGAAGACGCCATACCGACACACTTAGGCCAGACTCCAAAATGCTTATACAAAGTCTTAGCTCTACAGCATATGGTACGCGGGTTAAAGGAAGCACAGAGATCGCAGTTAGGGACGTCGTGCTCAAGGCCCAAACAAGTTATACAACAGGAATGGAAATCACAGTGCGGAATCTGTTTTCCACAAGCAAGAAAGTTATTAACTTTATTTGACATTCGTTAAAGCAAGAAAAGAGGATCCGCAATGGGGTACTTATCTGAAGGAATCTTTAACTTGGTAGTCGGAAAGTGAAACGAAGGTAAACGACCGACCGGCACTAGTGCGAATTGCATCTGCTTAAGGCTCCGTGGCAAGAAAGACTGAGGAAATGGCGTTGGCTGCCTTCCTTTATACCCGACGTACTGACATCAGGTTTACAACCGGTGGCAGCCGACATCATATACTAAGGACTCTGGTATTCGGGCTGAGTGCTATCGGGAGCCGGATAACCCATATGAGGACTGCAACAGTGAAACACAAAAAAACATTCACTTGATTTGTAGTATCATAGGTTCATAGATTAGTACTAGGCTAACTACCCCTGTGGGCCATTTCAAGCCTAGCCAATTACCCCATGTGAGAATCAAACCCTGCACCTTGTGTCTGTAAGGTAAACACTAACCATTATGCCATCCTCCCACCCCATCCAACTGAGTTCCTATAAATTCTGTATTTTGCAAAGAAATCAGGTTGGATTTGGTAAGATTTATTGTGATGGCCAGGGAATTGGAAATCTGAATTGATTTCCTGTCCTTGCCTATTTAAGTGGTACAGTGTGAAATATTTTCTGCTTAAAAACCTCAGCTTTGGCCGGCTAAGAACTTGCTATATTCAACTGGACGTATAAGAGAATTTAAGTACCTTTATCTGCACTTTTTTTTTTTCAAAAAAAAATACAGTATTTAAATTGATTTTAACTGTGTGGAAGGAATATTAACTGAACTGGAAGTTTTGACTCTGCTCTTAAGTTAGTGCTGCTTGAATTTTATTATTTGTTAGTAATTGCAGGTGTGGGGGTAGCCACATTCTTTGATTTCCTGTCCTTGCCTATTTAAGTGGTACAGTGTGAAATATTTTCTGCTTAAAAACCTCAGCTTTGGCCGGCTAAGAACTTGCTATATTCAACTGGACGTACAATAGAATTTAAGTACCTTTATCTGCTTTTTTTTTTTCAAAAAATACAGTATTTAAATTGATTTTAACTGTGTGGAAGGAATATTTAGCTGAACTGGAAGTTTTCACTCTGCCCTTCAGTTTGTCCCACCCACCCTCCCTGTTTTTGTTTTGGTGTTAATCTTAGTGGCCTTGCAGCTGCCCGCCCCTCTTGTAAATTTGTGTTTGGATACTCCTTCTGGGCCCATCTCATTTGCTCACTCAACTGAGTGCAGTGAGATCATATTCTGATTTCAGGCACTCCTACTGTGTACAAAGAGAGCATCTGGGAAACAGAAAAAAAAAAATTTAAGCTTGTTTCCTGCCTTTCCTGTTAAGTGGTATAGACTATTTGTAGGCTTTTGAGCCCCCAAGCCCTTCTGTGTTGGAGGGAAGCCTTCTAGCTTAGTTTTTTTTTTCCTATAACTAGCCAGTTTTCTAGTTTCAGCACTCAAATCTGTTTCTTTGATCTCAGCACTTGTTCAGAAAAAAAAAAAAAAAAAAAATGTTCATCTGCTTTTACTGTACTTGTGTTTCTACCTACTTTTTTTACTTTTGCATCATCTTAAAACTACTCAATTGTATTTATTACTGCTTGGTGTAACTCATTCTAAGCCTTCTGGTTTAAACACTTGGGCTTCGGACCAGTTGTTTTGCACTGAGAGGGTTTGTGGTCTGCACTGTAGTGGAAGAACAGGTAGCTTACATCCTTCTAGGTTGGGAACTGCTGATTGAGGGCTCAGTGTCTGTTATTCTAAAAGTGTATTAATTCTGGTTTAAGCACTTAGGCTTTCAGGCCAGTTATTTTACATTAAGAGGGTTCGTGGTCTGCACTCTTGTGGGAGGAGAGGCTGGACTCTGCCCTTCTGAGCTGGGAATTTCTGATTGAAGGCTTATAGTGCATGCATATCTGAACTGCTTCTTACTGAAGTTGGTGCCTTGTTTGCTGTGGCATAGACTGGATTCGGGCCTGCTGGATCTAGCTTTGTTTGTGTAACTTGAGCACTAATCCAGGCATTCTCTAAAGTATTCAATTGTATTTATTACTGCTTGGTAGTAACTTGATTAAAGTTTAGCTGTCATTCTAAGTCTTTTGGATTAAGCACTTGGGCTTCAGACCAGTTGTTTTACATTAGGAAGGTTTGTGGCATGCACTGTGGTGGCAGGACAGGTAGCTTTCATCCTTCTAAGTTGGGAACTGCTGATTGAGAGCCCAGTGTCTGTTATTCTTAAAGTGTATTAGTTCTGGTTTAGGCACTTGGGCTTCAGGCCAGTAATTTTACATTAAGAGGGTTTGTGATCTGCACTCTTGTGGGAGAAGAGGCTGGACTCTGCCCTTCTGAGCTGGGAATTTCTGGTTAGAGGTTTATAGTGCCTGAATATTTGAACTGTATCTTACGGAAATTGGTACACCTTGTTTGCTGTAGCACAGACTAGATCCAGGCCTGCTGAATATAGCTTTGTTTATATGCTTGTTGTTTGTTTGCTTGTTATTTCCCTGGAATGCTAATTCCACCTAATACGCGGCTTCTCAGCGCTTCTGTGGCTCACTAGTGATATCTGCATTGCTTACTGTACTTATTTCCTTGTTTCACTTAAAAGAAAGTTACCGTTTGTCGTTTTTGCATTTAAGTTACCTGTAACACATTGCACTTAAGTTACCTGGCACTTGCTCACTAAAGCAATTATATAAGTCAGCACTAAAAATTAAAAGCACTACACCCTCACTCCCCACTGGCCCTGGTTTTCAATTAAGGAATTCCCAGTATTATTCTAGCATGTCCAAAGGTCAGTTTGGAATCTCCTCTCCGGTCCAGCTGGTGAATCTGGGAATCTTGAGGCAATGTTACAACTGCCTCATGTACACAGACAACCCTCTCCTTCCAACAAATTCCAACACATGTGAGAGATGCAACCATATAGCCAAACTGGAGGCTAAGCTCTCTCAACTCAGTACTGGCATAACCAGTCAGGAGGAGAAGGAAACCATACTCACTACAATTCCAGTCTCACATAGACCTACCACGACAGCAAACCAAACACATAATCACACAAAAACATACTGGAGGCTCTAAATAAAGATCTGTCAAGCAGCAGAGACCTCCAAAGCAGACACCCAAGCAGCCGCTACCCCAAAACAAAACACGTGCAACACATATCTCACAAAGCCAGTGTGCCAAACAGTCACAGCCCTTAAGACTAAACAACACACCTGATACACTTGTAATAGGTGACTATCGTCAGGCACACTGACGTCCCGCCCACCAGGCTGAACAAGGAGAGGGTCACGGTGAGCAGCCTGTCGGGTGCTAGGATCCGCCACATAACACAAGCACTCAGGTCACTCCAAGACAAGTACAAATATGACTCAGTCATTGTCCATGCTGGTGTGAATGACCTGAGACGCACTCCCTGGACTACATGAAAAGAGACATAAAGGAGCTCTCTGAGCATGTAGCCCAGGCCGGTATGACCCTGACCTTGAGTAGCATCTTACCCTCACCAAGAATGATGCCACAATATGAAGACAAGATGATCAATTTCAACAATTGGCTTAAGTACTGGTGTCATTCAAAGGGGATCCAATGCCTGTCAGCTTGGGATGATATGCTCGACAAGCCACGATGCTTCGCTAGGGACGGCTTGCACCTGTCACCCCTGGGCTTTCGGATATTGGCAAAGGCTCTTGCTACCCCGTAGTGCCTTTTTTAGGCAAGGCTCAAAAGACAAACCCACCTCCATAGGTATCACAAGGGATAAGAAACTAAGAGTAATGCTGCTCAACGCCAGAAGTCTAAACCTCAAGATGCACGCACGAAACTCTCCTTAGCATGGAGAACATCGATATCTGTGCAGTAACAGAAACCTGGTTCAGGGCTCCCGAGAGCACCCCAGCACTACCAGGTTATACCTCATACCATGCTTTTCAGCCCCAAAACTTGGATCGAACCACAAAAGGAGGGGGAGTATCGATATTCATCAAAGATACCCACACCTCCAGGTTGGTGGCAAAGCAAAGCATCAGAGACTATCCATGTGCAACTAACAGTGGGTAAAACTGCCTTCCAGTTTACAGCCTGCTACAGACCACTCCTCCCAAACCCAGGAACCCCACTCGGCCTTCCTGAGAACACTGGAAAATATGAAGGTCTCTCCAAACACCATTATATTGGGCGACTTCAACTACCCAAACAGACTGGGAGCATTACTCTAGCTCCAACACCCTAGCCCAAAGGTTCCTAGAATTTATAAACTCAAATGCTATGGAACAACTTGTTACCACTCCCACAAGAGGGAAAACATACTGGACCTGATCATCACCAACATGGGGACTCTATGCTCCAGACCAGAAGTGTATCCCTCACTGGTAAGATCAGACCATAAACTAATCTCACTGGATATTCACATCCCGACCCCACCCCCTGCCCAGAAAACCACAGTGAAAAACTTCTCTAAAGCAAATTTTACACTCCTCAAAACTGAGGTGGAATCCTTCAAAGCCCCCGGGCCTGTGGAAAATACGGCCCAGACCGCAGAATCCTTTATAAACACATTCTATGAACACCTTCAGGAATGCATGGATCATGCGATCCCAAATAAAACCAAGACCCAATCCTCCAAAGGCAGACGCCCTGTCTGGTGGACCCCAGCCATAAACAAACTATACAATAGAAGGAGGAAGCTACTAAATGATAAAGCAAAATCCCAAAAAGGGAAGGCATCACTGATCAGTATTAGCAAAATACTACGGGCACACATAAAATTGTCTAAGGCCAGCTTCGAGAGAAAAATTGCACAGGACACTAAGGATAATCACAAGGCTTTCTTTAGTTATGTTAGGAACCTGGGTGGTAATTCCCAGATATGCTCAGAATTAGTCCAAAATGACAAAAATACACGAACCCACAGACATTGCCAACATCCTAGCTGACAGGTTCAGCAAACTTCTCCCTCCCACCAAAGGGCAAATATCTATCCCAGCAGAGTGCTGCCCCTGACATCTCAGACACTCAGGTAAGAGCCGCCTCCAAAGCAAAAAACACAGCATGAATGGGACCAGATGGTGTCCCGAGCTGCGTCCTACATGAACTCAAAGAAGAGCTAAACCCAAACATAAAACTACTGTTCAATCTCAGCCTTACTACAGGATATGTGCCCAAAGAGTGGCACAGCAACAGTGGTCCCTCTCCATAAAGGTGGTGCCTCAACGGATCCTGGAAACTATCGCCCCATAAGCCTGACTAGCTTGGTCTGCAAA
Organism: Protopterus annectens; assembly: GCF_019279795.1. Lineage (NCBI taxonomy): Eukaryota > Metazoa > Chordata > Ceratodontiformes > Protopteridae > Protopterus > Protopterus annectens. The sequence continues at coordinate 998,662,915 of NC_056726.1, read as the reverse complement.
GCTATGGAAAGGATCATCATGGACCTCATAAATAAAGATATTGGGGACCTACAAACACTGGATCCTACCCAGTTCGGCTTTGTTAAGGACAGATCCTGCCTCTTAAACCTGGTTGATTTCTTTGAAACAGTCACAAAGGCCATTGACGAGGGGAAGGTGGTCCACACAGCCTACCTGGACCTCGCAAAAGCCTTCGATACAATACCCCACTCTGGCATTACAGATAAGCTCACCAGCTTAAATATAAATCCCTATGTCACTAGATGGATTGCAAACTGGCTCAAGGACAGAACCCACATGGTTAGAATTGCTGGAGCCATGTCAGACTCCAAACCAGTTACAAGTGGTGTCCCACAAGGCTCAGTCCTGGGACCTCTCTTGTTCGGTATATATTTCTCGGCGGTACAGGCCAACACGGAAGGACTGTGGCTGACCAAGTTCGCAGATGACTGCAAACTGGGTGCCATAATCGACTCTCCAGCAGACACAAGCATCCTCCAAAAGGGCCTCATAGAAACAGACACCTGGTGCCACAGCCATGGCCTCAAGCTAAACGCCAAAAAGTGTATAGTCATCCCCTTTGGCAAAAACAAAGTGCCCACAAATTACCACATAGGTGGAAATCCATTAAGTACAGAAGACGTAATTAGGGACCTGGGGACCCAAGTTGATAGCAATCTCTCATTTGACAACCACGTGGCCAAAGTGGTTAGAAAAACATTTTATATAGCCCACCTAATCATGAAGGGATTCACATCTAGATCAGGGGAGGTCATCGTGCCTCTTTACTCATCCCTCATCAGGCCCATAATTGAGTACAATGCCCCTTTTGGGATGTACCTTACCAGACACCTGCAGCAACTGGAAAGACCCCTAAAAGTACCTCACCACGAGGATCAAAGGGCTCAAACAGATGCCATATGCTGCCCGGTTAAAGAAACTCCAGCTCTACTCAGTGGCATACCGCCTGTTCAGAGGCGATCTGTGCCGGACATATAAAGCCATGTCCAACCCGGAATTAATGGACATGCTGCACCTCAGAAAATCCAAATCCCATCGAGCTACACGCTCGAGAGACTTGAACCTCAGCACTGAAATAAATAGGACATGCTGGAGGGACAGATTCATAACCCAGAGGCTCCCTTCACTATGGAATAAAATCCCAGTCCAGGTTAGGCAGAGTCCCTCATTGACTCTCTTCAAGAGGAATCTTGAGTGGATGGGAGATCGTGGGTTTACCCCGGGTATCACTTCTGTGTCACTGTTAGATAAAAGCACAGTATACTAACCTCGAAAAAGGGCATAGCAAAATAAATTTAAAATGGGGGGCGAAAGCCAAACACATTCTGGCTAGGCTTATAAATGCCCTAGGGCAGATAGCCTAGTATGAACCTATGAACCTATGAAGTAAATAATGCCTCAGCTTGTAGACGTTGATGCCTGGTTGGGGCAGTAAGTAGCCAACTGCAGAGACAGGGAAACATCTGGAATTCACTGTGCCTCAGGTGAGCTTCTATGACTGCAATGCATTTGATGAACACCCAGAAGGCTGTGGCGAGTCCAAAGGGCAGTGCTCTGAAATGGTAGTGACTGGCTCCCAGCCAAAAGTGCAGGCGTCTCCTGGACCACCTATCAATTTTGATGTGACAGTACACATCCTGGAGATCTACAGAGGACATCCAATCATCCTTGCATAGAAGAGGCAGGATGGACTGAACCATAACCATTCAGAACTTTGACTTTTTTACATACTGATTTAGATTGCTTAGATTCAGAATTGGTCTTAGGTCCCCCATTTTCTCTGGCACCAGAAAGAAGAGGGAGTAAGTTCCTGATCTTATTTGTTCAATTGGGACCTTTTGGATGACTTTCTTGTAGCAGCTTTTGCACTTTTAGAGTAGCATCCTCCCTCTGACAGGGTGGAATGTCAGGAAGTTTCCTCCTGGATCTAGGAGGAGGAAGGGAATATTGAATGTAATAACCTCTGGATATTAAACTTGCCACACAAGCATTGTTTATAAGATTTGTCCAGGCATCTAGGTGCAGGGACAGATGACCCCCGACTGCCGCCAGAGAATGACAGTCAGGCAGCGCTTCAAGAGTGTTGATAGGGCCTGTTAGAGAAAGTCTCTGAGGCAATTGTTTTGCATACCCCCCTCTGCCTCTGGAGCGATGTCTACAGTTGAAAACTCTTCCTTTGCCCCTGGAGGATGTATCCGCACACTGGTCATCAAAAGGGCCCAGAGAATTCCAGAACCAATTTTTTTCCCTCCTCGTTGTTTCTGGGAAAAAGTCCTCTGAGGGGTGGAAAAAGTACAGTTTTGTACCTACCAGAAATGTAGATGTTCGATTGCTAATACAGCTGCAGTCATAACAGATGGGTTCTCCTGCCGTCAGGCAGGTCCTCGGTCGGCCAAATTCCAAAGTCTAGGTCCGGCGTCGGTTGTCGTTGCTTCTTCCCTGACGTCAGTGCGACAGGGGTATAAAGGAACCAGCCAACGCCATTTTCTTCAGTTTTTCTTTCCCCAGAGGTCAGGTGCCCCCAGAAGGAAGGCAATACATAAATTTATATAATAAAGCAATGCAATATAATCAAAATACAGTAGTTGCAAGCAAATACACCATAAATGAATACCCCAATCAGGTTGTATGAGGAGGTGTTAGCCAATAGGCCTGTCCCAAGAGGGGAAGGAGGGAGGGAAATCTGGACTGCAGCTGTATTGGCACTCGAACATCTACATTTATGGTAGGTACAAAACTGTACTATGTTCATCGTGCATACAGCTGCAGTCATAACAGATGGGTAGAATCCCAAAGCTAAGAAAAGGGTGGTAGGCACTAGGTGGAGTTAGGAGGAGCCAGGATGCCCTGCAAGACTGCAGTGGCAAAGCCTGCTCTAGTTTTGGAGTATAATGGTAGGTGGTAGTGCTTGGAGAAGGTATGCACAGAACTCCAAGTGGCTGCTTCCAAAATATCTTTGGTAGGAACTCCTCTGAGGAAAGCTGCAGAGGTAGCTGTGGCCCTTGTGGAGTGAGATCTGATGCCTGCAGGTACAGTTTTACCATGAAAAGAGTAACAAAAGTGTATGCAGTGGGCTATCCATTTTGAGATTGTCTGTTTGGAAATTGGCTTCCCTTGAGCTCCTATAGCATAGGACACAAAGAGCTGTTCTGTTTTTCTGAAAGGCTTTGTTCTGCCCAAATAATAACGCAGCTGTCTGTGGATGTCCAAGGAATGCAGTAGTCTCTCCCCTTTGTTTTGAGGATTAGGGTAAAAGGTCGGTAAGTGGATAGCCTGATTCAAAGCTACCCTGGATACCACCTTTGGCATAAAGGACTGGTTGGTTCGTAAGGAAACTCTGTCCTGATGGAAGATGATAAAAGGCTGCACAGCCATGAGGGCTTGTAGTTCCGATACCCTGCGAGCTGAGGTGATAGCCAGAAGGAAAGCTGTTTTCCAGGACAAATATTGCAAATCTGTTGAGGCAGCTGGCTCAAAGGGAGGCAAGGTCAGCTTTTCTAGAATGACATTGAGGTTCCAAGCAGGTATTGGTTGTTTCCTTGGGGGTTTTATGTTCTTTGCCCCTCTGAGGAACTGTCTTAAGAGGGGGTGAGAGAATAAAGGTGGATCAGTGTTGTATTCTGCAGAAATGGCTGAGGCATGGATTTTGATGGAAGAAAATGAAAGTCCACTGCTTAGCAGCTCAGCTAGATACTGTAATATTTGAGGTAAATTCAGTTTTCCAGGATTCTGGCCCTTTTCCTCATTCCAGGCACAAAACCGTTTCCATTTTGCGGAGTAAGCTTTTCTAGTAGATGGCCTTCTGGCCTCTAAAATGACATCCTGCACCTCCTTGGAGAGTAGGGTCTGTTGTGTTGTTAAGGAATCTTCCATGCGGCCAGATTGAGTGTTTTCAGCTGACTGTGAAGAGTTTTGAAGCTGTGCTGAGTCAGAAGAGGCATTAGAGGCAGGGTCCATGGTGGAGAATGCGCCAGGCTCCTCAGGAGTGGATACCAGTGCTGTCTTGGCCAGTCTGGAGCAATGAGAATCATCTTTGGTCTGTCTGCTCTGGTTTTTAATAGAACTTTGGGCAGCAGAGGAAGAAGCGGAAAGGCATAAACTGTCATTGTTGTCCAACTGAAAGAGAGAGCGTCCAGGCCTTTGGATGAAAAGTCCTTGAGCAGAATTTTGTCAATTGGTGATTTTTGTGGGAGGCAAAGATCTATGTCTGGCCTTCCCCATGCTTGTATTATCTCTGTAAAAACTTGAGGATGCAACTTCCATTCGTGTGGATCTGTCATATTTCTGCTTAGGTTGTCTGCCAGCGTGTTTTCCTTGCCTGGCAAGTACTGTGCTTGAAGTACGATTTGTAATTCCAGAGCCATGTTCCAAAGTGACATGGCCAGCCTGCATAGGGGGTATGAATGGGTTCCTCCCTGTTTATGTACCACATTACTGTGGTGTTGTCTGTCCTTATCAATAGTTGACCTGGATGCAGAAGGTCTTTGAAAGCTATAATAGCATTTATTACTGCTAGCATTTCCTTTTGATTGATGTGAAGGTGCTTTTCTTTTTGGGACCATTTGCCCTGAATGCACCGATCTGTCATGTGCGCCCCCCAGGCATAGTCCGAGGCATCTGTTGTGATGACTTGATTTGCTTGAGGCTTGCAGAATGGGAGACCTGTGTTTGGCATGCTTGAGCCCACCACAGAAATTCCTTTTGAAGACATGGAATTAGTGGTATTATTGTTTCTAAACTGTGGCTGTGTTGAGACCATAGGTTTTTCAGGTACCATTGAAGTTTCCTCATATGCAGCTTTGCACATGGGATTAGTAGGATGCAAGATGCCATGAATCCCAGAGCCTGCAGGATTTTCCTTGCAGTCAGCCTGGTGAAATTTGCTAGTTTTCTGAAGTATTGAGTTAGTTGCCCCTGTTTCTCTGGCTTGAGGAAGGCCATCTGGGTATTTGTGTCCAAGTTGGCACCCAGGAAAATTATTTTCTGAGAGGGTATTAGCCTTGATTTCTTTTTGTGTATCCCACAGAATTCAACAACATTACAAAAGCCAGATGTTTCAGAAGTATGTGCTTGCTCTCCGCTTGGATCAGGCAGTCATCCAAATATGGGTATATTTGTATCCCTTGAAGTCTGCAGTAGGCAATTACTGATGCCAGACATTTCGTGAATACTCTGGGTGCAGTAGATAAGTCAAAGGGCAATGCAGAGAATTGATAATGGGTTGAACCTGCAAGAAATCTGAGGTATCATCTGCAATTTTGTCTGATTGGGACATGCAGGTATGCCTCCTTGAGGTCCAATGTTACCAGCCAAGACTCCTTGCCCAGCATGGGAAGAAGCTTCTGTAATGTGAGCATCTTGAATTTTGGTACGAGTAAAAATGTGTTTAGGATGGATAGGTCCAAAATAGGTCTCCAATCTTTTCCCTTCCTTGGTACCAGGAATAGTCTGGAATAAAAACCTTGACCTTGTTCTTGAGTAGGTACCTCTTGAATAGCTTTCGTGTCCATGAGATCTGAAATTTGTCTTTGTGCCTCTGCCCTTTGATTGTGTGGCAGGTTTGGCAGGCCTCTCATTTTTGGAAGGGTGTGAAAATGGAATCTGTAGCCTCTGTTTATAATGTCCAGGATCCATTTGTCTTGTGACAATATGCCAATTTTTCGAAAATGCCAGTTTTCCACCTAAGGGTGCTGCCATTTGAGCCTTGCTTGGCATGCAAAGGGGAAAGTCATTGGGCTTGCTTTCTGAATGGCTGCGAACTATCCTCACCACCTCTTTGTGTAGGAGCTTGCCATTGTCTGCCTCTAAACGATCCTTGACATTGCCCTCTGCCCCTCGGGCGTCTGTATCTACCTCTTTGGGGTCTGTCCGTGGCTGGAAAGGACCAATTTTTGGAGGGCCAATTTCTACTGAAACGTGGAGGTTGTACCTGTAGAAAATCTTTCACTGTTTGCATTGATTTAGCCTTTTCCTCCATTTTCTTTAATACCTCCTCAGCTTTAACACCAAATAATACATCCTTTTGTAGAGGGGCATCTAGTAATTTAGCTTTGACATGATCTGGTAAGGTTTGCTCCTTGAGCCAGGCATGTCTACGTATGACTGATCCTGTAACAGCAGCTCTACATGAGGCCTCTAGAGCATCAAAACCACATTGCAAGGTATGTTTACCCACTTGTTCTGCACTATGCATCAAATCCTGCAACTCCTTCAAGTCTGGTTGTTCAGGTTGTGACATTTTGCTTCTCAACTGTGATAACAGAAACTGTTGGTACTTTAACATATGGAACTGGCAGTTTAATGCCCTCATGGTTAAGGTGGCCGAGGTGTATACCTTTTTTCCCCCACCTTTCTAAAGATCTGGAATCTCTCTCGGAAGGAAAAGGATTTTTAGCAGTGGAGGCCTTAATTCCCTTGGGGCCCTTTCAGATAGTTTCTGGGTCAGCCGCATGGCTTTTGTATAGAAATTGGTGTGAGTCAGGAACCCGGTAGTACCTGTCAGGTTTGACTGGGGCTGGAGGTAAAGAATCCAGGTTAAGGCAGGCCTCCGAATACACATCATCTAGTATGTCTAAGACAGGAGGTATAGCCAGAGGCCTGTGCTGAGGTAGCAAGAGAAAATCCCTAAGCCTTTTCTTGGAATCTGAATACTCTTGGCCTTCCCAGTGGAAGTGCTCCCTTAAGGTTGCAAGGTTTCCCCAAATGAGTAATCCTCTGGAGGGGAGAAAGAGGGAATGGACTCCTCTGCATCAGAATCTTCAAAAGGGGAGTAAGAATTTTCCTGTTCATCCGAGTGCTCTGAAATAATGGAGGCCTGGTCAGAGGAGGGGGATTCTTCCTCCACTCTGGGCCTTTTGTCCGGGTGAGAACCCCTGATAAGAGTAATTAAATCCTCAGCCATTTTAAGCATCTGTTTTTTAGGCATGGGGCCTGGAGAAGGGCCCTGTGTAGCTGGTCTCTTAGAATGCATGGCTGCTTTAGACTTAGTGAAAGCCTTGATGGAAAAAAAAAGAGGAAGGTCTGAAGACACCCTGAGAGGAGGCAGACCTGTCTACATTTTGAGTTTCCCCACCAAGAGTGGCTTCGGTAACTGTAGTCGGGGTGTGGGCCGAGGAGCCTGTGACCTCGGGCACAGAAGACACCGCCAATGAAGTGTCGTCTGTAGGCAGGGGCTGAGTAGGCGCCTCGCTGAGAACCAGACCACCTGTAGTCGGCTTTGCCGTGGTGTCAATAGAGGCCGCGGATCTCGTGTGTCGGTCCTTATCTTTGCGTTTTTTAGACAAAATTGGAGTCGGAGTATCCGACGACATAATATAGTTAAATTTTCTGCCAAAATAGTGCTGGCTTAACTCCGCCGACGCTTAATGGTGCGTTGTTGAAAGTAGCACAAAACGACAGAACGAGACGCCGTGGTCTGGGCCTAAGCAAGGAATGCAGAGGGAATGAAAATCCTTATGCGGTATTTGCTTCCCACATGAAATACAATTATTAACTTTGTCTGACATCGATCTGAGGCAAGAAAAGTTTCCCCAACGGGTACTTAGCTTTCAAGAAGACTTCGGTTGCAAAATTTTCGTAATTTTAGGAGCTGGCCGACCGGCACTTGCAAACTGCTTCTGCTTCGGGCACCGCGCGACAAGAAAGACTGAAGAAAATGGTGTCGGCTGGTTCCTTTATACCCCTGTTGCACTGACATCAGGGAAGAAGCGACGACAACAGACGCCGGACCTAGACTTTGGAATTCGGCCGACCGAGGACCCGCCTGACAGCAGGAGAACCCATCTGTTATGACTGCAGCTGTATGCACGATGAACATCTTGATTCCTACTGCAGACAGGGTCTTTCCTTCCTGCTCACTCTGGGTAAACATTATCTTTCACTGATGTCCCAAACAAAGGGGGGCCATCTAAGGGGGCATTAAACAAGAATGCCTTACAGGGTTCTGCAAAGTCACACAGCCTCATTCAGGCATGTCTCCTTAAGACTATGCCTGAGCTGGCTGCTAGTGATGTATCCTCTGCTGGATGGGAGATCAACCTCATCGAAGAACTAGCAATAGTATAGTTGGGGAGAGAGATTTTTGAGGTTCTCTGCTGACATGGCCTCAGCAACAGAATTTGAGAGCTCCTTGATCAAATCTCTTTGCAAGGGGGTAAAATGTGCCAAATAATTTAATGACCTCAGAGCAAACAGGGCAGAGGCATACATGTGCTTTCTGAATCTGTCC
>NC_056726.1:998582167-998644667 GCF_019279795.1 Protopterus annectens | reverse complement strand
ATTTTAAGGCAGCCTTGTCAGCTGGTTCAAAGGATGGTAAAAATAAGTTATGTACTCACCATAACATTCCATCTAAGTAGTTCTACTTCATTTGTCTTCAACCTGTGGGATACCGGATCCATATCAGATTCGAGCCGGCAACTTTCACTAGCATCTGCTCTGAGCTCCAAGCTCCTCCCCTTACCTATAATGCCTTGCCACTACCTTCCATCCCCCAGATTGAGTTTGCTGCACCAAATACTGAGCAACCTGACCAAGAAATATGTGACACCTAGCTAAAAGCTGTTCAAATGGTAAGGCCAAGGGGAAGGAGGGATGGATGGTTGAAGACAAATGAACTACTCAGATGGAACGTTAAGGTGAGTACATAGCTTTTTATCTGAATTAGTTTACTTCATTTGATCTTCAACCTGAGGGACAGAGTGTCCAGCTACTAAAAAACCTGGGTGGACCTCATGGAAGGATATTCACAGAGCACTGTGGAACCAAAGGATGCTCTCCTTCGAGAAATCAAATCCAATTTGTAGTGAAAAATAAAAGTATGAGATGAGGACCAAGTAGCAGTAGCCGCAGAACAAATGTCGTCTAATGATGCTCTCGATCAAAAGGACGCCAAAGTAGCCATGGACCTAGTTGAATGAGCTTTGACCTGACCCGGAGTAGACAAACCTTTATCTTTGTAGATATGGAGGCTACACAGAGAGATTCACCTAGCAATGGTAACCTTGGAGATAGGTTTACCCAAAAAGGGTTTGGAAAAGGACACAAATAACTGGTCAGATTTACGAAAGGATTTTGTTCTGTGTAGATAGAACAGCAATTGTCTATGAACATCCAACAAGTGCAACTTGTACTCCATTCTGTTTGAGAAATTTGGGAAGAAAACAGGCAGGTTGATTGACTGATATTAGATTCCGATGCTACATTTGGGAGAAAGGAAGGATTGGTGTGTAGGGAAACTATCCTTGTGGAAAATCATGTACCGAACTTTGACGGACAGCGCTTGCAACTCTGAAACCCTCCTATCCAAGGTGATAGCCACTAGGAAGGCAGTTTTCCAAGATAAAAACTTAAGGTCTGTGGTTGCTGCAGGTTCAAAAGGGGGAGCAACCAACGCTTGAAGCACCACAGTAAAGGTCCCATGGGGGAACGGGATCCTTCACCGGAGGGCATAAGATGAAGGTACCTTTGATAAAAGCTTTACACAATCTGGAAGAGGCCAAAGAAGCAAAATTCTCGCCGACATGAAAATGCGAAATGGCAGCTAGTTGTACTTTGACCGTGGATGAACTAGCCCCTTGCTGAAAAATATAAGCCAGAAAATCAAGGATAGCCGGAACAGGAGCCGTGAACGGATCTAAACTCCTTTGAAAAGCCCAAAAGGAAAAACGTTTCCATTTGCTACAATACATTTTTCTGGTGGACGACTTATGAGCTACCAGAATAGATCTGACCAAAGACGACAATCCAGGAGTCCTAGCAATTAATGGAAATGGAGAAGCCAAGCTGTGAGCTTCAGATTGCCCAGACTCAGATGAGGAGCCCTCAATGGGTGTGAAATAAGATCCGGAGTGGGAGCCAAGATCCAAGGCGGAGCTAGAAGATGAGACCAAAGGAAGAGAAACCATACCTGGCAAGGCCAGAAAGGGGCAATGAGCATCAACTTGCTCCCCAGTCGACAAGCTTTCTGTAGAAACCTCGGAATAAGAGTTACTGGAGGATAAGCATAAAGGAGACCAGGAGGCCAAGCATGGACTAGAGCGTCTCTGGGGGACTCCCCCAGCAGGGGGTTCAGAGCGAAGAACTCACTGCACTTCGCATTGGAAGGAGATGCAAAGAGATTGCAGCAAGGCCGACTCCACTCTAGAAAGATCTGTTGTGCTACTGACAGATTCAGAGATCACTCGTAAGGCATCAGAATAGTCTGGCTTAGTTTGTCCATTAGAATGTTGGATCGTCCTGGAATGTGCGCTGCAATCAGTAAACGACTGGTGGAGATCGCCTATTCCCACACTCTCATGGCCTCGCGACAAAAGGGGTAAGATCTGGTTCCTCCCCGTTTGTTGATATACCAGACAACAGACATGTTGTCTGACTGAATTGCAATGGTCCCCAGAGGAAGGCAGGTATGAAGGGAATGCAATGCAAAAAGGACAACCCTCATCTCCAGAACATTTGTGTGCAAGTTGGTCTCGATGGAGGACCACATGCCTTGGACTGTCCTTCCTGAACAATGCATCCCACCGTAGTTGGGAGGTGTCCGTGGTCACCGTGGCTTGGACGGGAGCTGGAACAAAAGGTCGTCCCTCCAAAACCTCCTTGAACTGCATCCATCTAAGAAGGGATGACCTGCATATTGAGCCAAGGTGTATCGGGTGCGACAACGGCAGATCCAGGAGGGACCACTGCACTGCTAGAGTCTACTGCAGAATGTGCATATGTGGTGGAGCAAAAGGAAGAAGTATTACAGTTGCTGCCATAGAACCAAGGGCTCTCAAGACCGATTCTGCTGAGGGAAGATGAGACCGGTAAATAAAGGTGACAAGCATTCTCAGATTTCAAACTCTCTCCATGGTCAGGAAAACTTTTGCTTGTAGTGTGTCTATCTGTGCCCCCTATTTAATCCATCACCTGGACTGGATCCAAAAGGGATTTGGCTGTATTGATTGTAATCCCCAAGTGGAGTGCAAGCTTGAGAAAATAATCCCTGGTTCGATAAAGCAGACGCTTGGTGGGAGCAGTGAGGAGCCAATTGTCCAGGTAAGGGTAAACCTGAATCCCCTGAAGCCTCAGGTAAGCCGCTACTACCGCCAATCACTTTGGTGAACACCCTAGGGGCTGTGGTGAGACCAAAGAGTAGGGCTCGAAACTGGTAAGGATTGCCTCCTAGCTGGAAGTGGAGGAAACTCCTGGAACTTCTGTGCATCTTTATGTGATACTAAGCGTCCTGGAGGTCAAATGAGTACATCCAGTCACGCTCTTGCAGGTACGGCATGATGGACTGTAAAGTGACCATCCGGAACTTCTCTTTGGCAACTGACAGGTTCAGAGTAGATAGGTCCAGAATGGGCCTCAAGTCCCCCATCTTTTTTGGCACTAAAAAGAACCTGGAGTAGATGCCCGATCTGGACTGATCTGGGGGGACGGGTTTGATGGCTCATTTTTCTAGCAGCTTGGAGACTTCTGATGCTGGTGCCTCCCTTTGCGTGGGTGGAACATCCAGGAGGTGCTTGAGAGATATAGGAGGGACCACAAATGGGATTGAGTAACCTCTGGAAATTATTCGCAGCACCCAACGGTCTGATTACACGGACTCCCATGCCATCAGGTGCAACGACAGGAGACCCCTGACTGCCTCCAGAGCAGTCTGGCAACCCTTCAGGGTTGCTGCGTGGGCCTGTCCGAGAAAGGTTCCCGAGACCCAAAAGTCTTCGGACCCCCTCTACCTCTCGGCCGGCATCTATCCTGTCCCACTCTGCCTCTAGGAGAGGAACAGCCCAGAGTGTCCCGGGAATACCGAGACTTCTGGAACCACATCTTCTTTTGCTCTCACTGATTCCGGGAAAGGGATCTTTGAGGGTTCGAGAAGTGGACTCCGACGGTAGACCGAGTCTTCCAGTCTTCCTCACTCTGGACGAATGTGTCTCGGTCTTACCAAAGAGGGAAGAACCGTCATAAGGGAAGTTAGCAAAAGACACCTTGAAGGGTTCTTGAAATTGACACTGAGCCAGGTGTTGCGCCTCATGGACACGTCGGTCCCAGCCGCCCTAGCCGGTCCTTCCGTGGCATGTGAGAGGAGTCGCATAGATATATGTGTTTGATAACGCTGTCAAAGTAGGCATCCACACGGAAAACGTTTTTTTTTTCCTCCGGCAACAAAGACTTTGGGGGGACTCTGCCAGTTCCTTGACAAGGTCACGCTGTAGTCTGGTAACGTGGGCCATGCAAGTTCAGCACCCTTATAGCAAAAGTCGCTGAAGCGTAAACCAACTTCCCTAGGCAGTCCATGATCCGAGACTCACGGTCAGGGTGATGGACAGAGGAACTTTCCTGGGCAAGTTCCTTTTTGGTGGCGGCTGCTACCACCATAGCGTCTACCGGGGACCCTTTATTTCATGCTGATCTGTCGGGGACTCAAAATTTTGTCCGGGCGTTTTGGTATTGGTTCCACAGTGTCCATCTCTTTCCAGGCCTGCGAGGTGATCAAGTCCACCAAGTTATCCGTGGGAAGGGACATGCAGGAAGTAGACGGGCCCCTTGCCGAAAGCCTCCAGGAACACTGATTCGTCCGAGGAAGGTTTTAGGGCGGACCAACCTCCCCACTGGCGCAAAATTTCTATGATGTCTCTGAAGGAGATATCCTCGGGAGGTGATCTGGGGGACCCTTCCTCATCATCCAAATCAGTGTCCTCAATGAGGGACTCTGAGGAGGAGTCCAAGTGCCCCCTCTTGCAGGAATGCTTGAGAGGGACCTCTCCGGTGGGGCTTTCTGGAGGGAACTTGCAAACTGCTTATTCCTCAGAGGGAACTGCCTGGGGCTCCTCATACACTGGCTGTCCCAGTCTTACATGGGCTGTCCCTGTGGTAAAATAATGGGGTTCGCACATAAAGCAGGAGGAGTCGGGGCAGAGTCAGAGGATATAGTCAGGGGCCTCGAACCATTGGAGAGAACTCTTTCGACCATGTGGAACGCCAAGTAAGAGCAAGCTTCCTGGGCCACCAATAAAGGAACTGCTCTCCCTGGATCCAAAGTGAGAATCAGGGCCAGGCCCGAAGCGGACAGAGCTCCAAGGGGGGGATCTGGACCAGACAAAGTCGTTGCCGATTGAGACAGCTCCACCACCCTCGGATCTGACACTCAAATTCCGGCTCAGAGAGCCACTCTGATCTGAACTATTTGGATCTGACATGCTCGAGGCAGCAGCTGGCGTCAAGGAGATAGGTACCGTCGGCACTGACACCCTGACTAAGGGCATCCTCAGATCCATGTACTCTGAAACCGGGGGTCAGATCGGAAAAGGAGAGATGGGGGTAAAGGGAAGCGAGCTTCACCCCTCCAGAGGGAGAGGGTCTGGCAAGACTCCCATTGGAATTTGTGTGCAAATGAACCTCCACATCATTTTATCCATGTCAACTTCAGAAAGGTTGCAGGTGGACCGCGACGAAGCCATGGACTCTGACCTGGCATGTCGAGGACCCAAGGCTCTAGAGTCTCGATGCTCCTCCGGCTCCAGAGAAAATCTCTGAGATCGGAGCCGAGGGGAGTCATGGTGCCTAATCTGGCTTTTGGCTGGAGGTCCCAACGGGAGCCGAAAGGTCCGGGGACCTCTTCCTTTTCTCATGCCTATGCTCTTTCCTTCTGTCTGCCTTTTCTGCGCTCCACTTCCACAGGCTTAGAGGTAGAAGGTTGAGTCCCAGCCTGGGGTGGAGGAGAAGGAAGGACAAGAGAAGGAGAGGCGGCCACAACAGCAGCTGTGACCGAAGCAGAAGAGGAGGTGGCTGTCTCCATGGGAGGGAGCAGGCTCTTCATTACCAGTTTGGCCCGCCTATCCTTAAGAGCACGCGGTTTAAAACCCACACATATAGCACAATCAGTGCCCAAATGGGCCGCACCCAAACACAAAACACAGAGTGTGGCCATCAGCAGGACATTATTTCTGGCCACACTCAGTGTATTGTTTCAAAATTTGTTTGGGAGTGTCCCATATGTCCCACAACAACAGCAAACAAAAATATTAAGGAAAAATATATACACCACTCACCACACACTCAGGCTGAGGGGGGAGGGGGAGACTTGCCAACTATCCTAACTAACTAAAACTAAGCTACAACACCTGAACTCGACGCACCAACGAGGGGAGTAGGAGAGGGAAACCTACGCTACTGAAAACACGCACCAAAAAACACTAAGAAAAGTTGAAAAAAAGAAAATCCCTACTCACGACCTAGAGCTCAGAATCACTATGCTGTGGCTAACCACAGCAAATGATACCTGGGGATGGAAGGTAGTGGCAGGGCATTATGGATAAGGGGAGGAGCTTGGAGCGCGGAGCAGATGCTAGTGAAAGTTGCCGGCTCGGATCCGATATGGATCCGGTACCCCACAGGTTGAAGATCAAATGAAGTAAACTACTTCAGATAGTGAGTTTTTCTAGTACAAGATCCCAGGGAGGAGGGGATTGTTTCCTGGGAGGCCTTAGGTGCAGAACCCCCTTCAGGAAGAGTTTGGCTGGTAATCTGGATGCCAGTGGAGGTTCCATAGGCAGGCAAGTGTGCTTTTAAAAGAGGAGTAAGATAGACCTGTCTTCAGGAGTTCACACAGGTAGGGCAGAATCAGAGGCAAGTCGCTGTCCAGAAGCTCCATCTGTCTTTTGTGACACCAGAAGGAAAACCTTTTCCATTTGGAGAGATAAGATTTTCTTGTGTTGGGTTTCCTGGCCTCCTGCAGGACTGAAAGCATGTCCTCGTTGTATAGGTTTCTGAAGGGAATCAGAATCCTGTCCGCCACAGGGAGAGGTGCAGAGACAGCCACTGTGGGTGTATCTGTGTCCCTTGTGCTGTGTGAATAGATCCACTGGGGGGGGGGGGTTAACTTGTGGTGATTGCCCTTGGACAGATGAAGTAGAGGGAACCAGTGCTGCCTTGGCCAATAGGGAGTCACCAGCATGATTTCTGGTGAGTCCTACTGAATTCTCAGTAGGACCCTCTGGATCACAGGGAAGGGGGGAAAGGCATACAGGAACTTCCCCTTCCATGACATTGAGAAGGCATCTGTTTGCAATGCCTTTGGGTTGTGAGTTCTTGAGGAGTAACTCTGGAGTTGCCTGTCTATGGAGGAGGCGAACAGGTCTGAGGAATACCCAACTTTTGGACCAGATCTAGGAACAATTCTCTTGACAGCATCCATTCGTGGCCGTCTGATAAGGTTCTGCTTAATGAATCTGCCTGAGAGTTGTGCTGGGACGGAATGTAGGCTGCCTGGAGGGAGATTCCCTGAGGGAGCCAGATCCCATACCTGTAGAGCTAGTCTGCATAGAAGGTAGGACTTTGTCCCTCCTTGCTTGTTCAGGTACCACATCACTGTGGTGCAGTCTGTGAAGACTTTTAGGAGGGCCTGCTGGAGGCAGGCAAGGTTGGAAGGCCTTCAGAGCAAGGAGCACTGCTGTCATTCCACTGATGTTGATGTGCATTTGTTTGTGTCTGTCCACAAACCTTGCACTGTCCATGGACTCAGAGATGACTCTGAGCCGAGGTCTGAGGCATCTGTGTGCATGATCTGGGATTCTGGGCAACTTGGGCAAGCCACCATCTTAATTCCTGGTGAAGACAGGGGAGGAGTGGAACCCTGAATTCTAGAGGATGTGAGTGCTGGGTCCACACCGAGCGAAGGTACCACTGAAATTTTCTTATGTGTAACCTCGCTAGGGGTACATGGGGAAAGTAGCTGCCATGTACCCCAGAAGTCTTAGGAATTCCCTCACAGTCAGGGCTGATGAATGGAGTGTAGATTGAAAGTGATGGAAGAGGGACACCACTTTTTCCTCTGGGAGGGAGGCCATGCTGATGTCTGTCCTGATTCTGCATCCCAGGAAGACAATGTCCTGTGTAGGATGGAGTTGGGACTTTGGGTAACTTATCAGGAACCCTAGAAACTGCAGCAGGAGGTCCTTGGTGTGAACAAGGAGGGTCTGGCTGTCCGCTGCTGGAATGAGTAGGTCGTCTAGGTATGGGAATATTTGTATTCCCCTTGTCCTGCAGTAGGCAATGACTGGGGCTAGGAACTCTGTGAATACCCTTGGGGTAGTGGAGAGCCCAAAAAGCAATACATAGAACTGAAAGTGAGAGGAGCCTGCTATGAATCAGATATTTCCTGGAGACCTGCTTTATGGGGATGTCCAGGGTCACCATGAAGGCCTGAGGGAAAATGAGGGGAAAGAGTGGGTAAGGTGAGCATCCTAAAGGAGGGAACCTTTAAGAAGAGGTTGTGGTGGGAGAGATCTAGGATGGGCCTCCATGGTCCTTGATTCTTGAGTAGAAACCTCTCTCGAGCAACGAGGACGGGACTGATTCTATGGTGCCTTGCAGTCACAGGTTGTTTAAGACCTGGGGTAGAAGGAACTGTTGGGATGCAGGAGGGAGTGTGATAGGCAGTCTTGGAGGAGGAGTGGTCCAGGTCAAAGTATCTGTCCTTCAGGATGGGCAAGACCCATTTGTCTGTTACTAAGGATCAGGCAGGGAGACAGTGAGAGATGGGTGGACAAGGGGGTGTTGGCAGGAGGTGGTGGGAGGAGGTGTGGCAGGCAGGCAGACACTGCCTGCCCTGTCTGGAAAGGAAGGCCTCTGGCCAGAGGCCTGAGAAGTCCTTGACTGGGCAGTTTGTTTCCTGGAAGGCCTTCTGGAGCTAGGGGGGCTGAAGGCCTTGATGCCTTTCTTATAAATTGTGTCTTAGCTGGGAAGTTCCTCCGTAACTTTGGGATTAGAGAGACAAGGAGGTCGTCTTGAAGATCTTTCCCTTTTTGCTGGAGAGACTTGAAAAGATCAGCCACCTTAGCACCAGAGGGCTTGGCTCTGAAGTAATCAGGGAGTGGCTGCAGACACAGCCAGGAATATCTTTTTAGTAAGGATGCTGATGCAGCTGACCTGGCTGAGGCCTCAGCTGCATCGTATGCACACGTAAGGGAGTGCTTGTGAGACAAGCCCGAGTAAGGAAGACAGGGATGCTTTAGAAGCACAGTCAAGAATGTCATTAAGCTCTTTGGAGGCTTTGTCCGGAAGAGTCAGAGAGTACTTGGCCATGTGAGACTGGTAATTTGAAGCCCTAAAAGCTAGGGTAGCAGAAGTCCTTTTCCCCCACCTCTCCATGGCCTTGCTGTCCTTATCTGCAAGTAGGACAGTGGTAGTAGGGAGTAGTTTGGATGCCCTGTCTGTAGAAATGAAAATAGCGGCAGGGTCTGCTGGGGAGGGGGACACTTGAAAAGGAATTTGTCTCAGTCAGGGATCCTGTATAATCTGACTGCCCTTCAAGGAGCAGGTGGTTGGGAATTTGGATTAATGGATGCCGCAATAAATGCATCCAGGAAGGCAGGTTGTACAAGTGGGATAGGTGACTGATTTGGTGATTCCATCTAAAATCAGATCATAAAATCTTGTGTGCTTCACACATGTCTGAGCATTCCCACTTAAAAGTGTTCTCTCATCAGGTTAACAGTGTCTCCAAAGGTTAGGTCTTTCACTGGGGAATTAGGCTCAGCAGAGGCTTCTTCAGGGAATCCATACCCCGTGGGGGAGATGACATCTGGGAAGAGCAGGAGAGAGGTCCTCAGAGGAATCAGACAGTTCCTCCTCTGCAGACTGGCTCACAGTCCTTTCAGATATAGAAGGCCTAGGGCTGAGAAGAGGTGGAGCCGCAGGGGTGAAAGTACAGTTGTGTACACTTACCATAAATGTAGATGTTCGAGTGTCTTCACTGTTGCAGTCATCACTGTAGGGTTCTTCCTGCCGGCAGGCAGTCCTTGGTCGGCCAGAATCCCAAAGTCTGGGTTCGGCGTCGGCTGTTCAGTCATGCTCCCTGACAGAGCGCTAGGAGTACAAAGCTGCCAGCCGACGCCATGTTCTCCAGTTTTTCTTGACCCAGATGTCAGGTGCCCAAAAATGAAGGCCAATAGTAAAACAAAAAAGTAACATACAGCAAACCCCATACCCTGAAGCAAATACACCTCAGAAGAAGGGTGAAGTAAGAAACCACACAGCAATGAAAGTATAAGAGGGGACAGGAGGGAGGGTAACCCAGACTGCAACAGTGAAGACACTAACATCTACATTTATGGTAAGTGTACACAACTGTACTATGTTCATTCTGTTTCACTGTTGCAGTCATCACTGTAGGGTTGAATCCCAAAGCTGAGATAAAGGGTGGTGGTTATAGAGTAGAAGGGGCGGCTAGAAGGCCCTGCAAGACTGCAGAAGCAAAGCCTGCCCTAGACTTAGAGTAAAGAGGGAGATTATAGTGCTTAGAGAAAGTATGCACTGAACTTAAGTTGCAGCTTCCAAAATATCTTTGGTAGGTACTCCCCTGAGAAAGGCAGCTGAAGTAGCAGCAGCTCTGTGAGTCCTGATCTTTCCTGGGATTTGCTTTCCATGATGAGAGTAACAAAAACTGATAACATGAGCAATCCATTTAGAAATGGTCTGTTTTGAAATAGCTTTGCCTTGGGAATTTGTTGCATAAGAAACAAACAGTTGCTCTGTTTTCCTGATATCCTTGGTTCTGTCCAGGTAAAAACGAAGTTGTCTGTGTACATCCAAGGAATGCAAGATCCTTTCCCCCTTATTGTGTGGATTAGTGAAAAAAGTTGGCAGGTGAATAGTTTGATTTAAGGCCACTTTGGAAACCACTTTAGGCATGAAAGTAGGATTAGTCCTTAAAGACACCCTGTCTTGGTGAAAAATAATATAAGGCTCCACAGCCATGAGTGCTTGTAACTCCGAGACTCTCCTGGCTGAAGTCAAAGCCAGCAGGATAGCGGTCTTCCATAATAAATACTTAATATCAGATGTGGCAGCAGGCTCAAAAGGAGGCAGAGTGAGTTTTTCCAGAACATAGCTGAGGTCCCAGGCAGGTATGGGTGGTGTCCTAGGGGGCCTTAAATTCTTAGCTCCTCTGAGATATTGTTTCAGAAGTGGATGTGAAAAGATTGGAGGATCTGTATTGTAATGTGCAGAGATAGCTGAGGCATGTATTTTTATGGAGGAGAAGGATAAGCCCTTATCAAGCATGTCTGTCAGGTAAAGTAAAATCAGTGGGATATTAGGAATGAGGGGAGCCGAATCCCGAGCATGCATCCAGGTGCAAAATCTCTTCCATTTACCAGCATAAGATTTTCTAGTGCTAGGCCGTCTGGCTTCTAAGATGACAACCATGACCTGTTTGGGAAG
This sequence comes from Protopterus annectens, assembly GCF_019279795.1. NCBI lineage: Eukaryota > Metazoa > Chordata > Ceratodontiformes > Protopteridae > Protopterus > Protopterus annectens. The sequence continues at coordinate 998,633,732 of NC_056726.1, read as the reverse complement.
GAAAGGATTAATCATAGACCCTGAATTCGCCAGGCTGAGAGTTTTGACATGAGAGTGCAGAACCTGGTCCTGGTGTTGGGACAAAAGATTTGGAATCCGAGGTAAAATCCAAGGTGGCTCGTGGGATAGATTCATCAGTGTTGAGTACCAAAATTGACAAAGCCAATTTGGGGCCAGTAAAATCATCATCTTGGGCTTGTCCTGCTTGATCTTTAATAACACCCGTGGAAGAAGAGATAGTGGCGGAAAGGCATACCCCGAAAGGTTTCTCCAACTGAATGATAGTGCATCCACTTTCCATGCTAGTTTGTGAAATGTCCTTGTGCAAAAAATCTGTAACTGTTGGTTGAGGGGTGATGCAAATAGATCTATGTCCAGGCAGCCCCAGGCCTCTGTAATCATCTTGAATATTTGGGTGTCTAGCATCCACTCGTGTGGGTCTGACAGGTTCCTGGTCAGGCTGTCTGCCAGAATATTTTGTTTCCCTGGCAGGAACTGAGCTTGTAGATTCACTTTGCAAGCTAGAGCTGTGTTCCATAGAGTCATGGCTAGTCTGCAAAGGGGGTAGAAGTGTGAACCCCCTTGCTTGTTTATGTACCACATAACTGTGGTGTTGTCTGTCCGTATCAGTAGTTGTCCTGGTTGTAGAAGATCCCTGAAAGCCAAGAGGGCATTTTGTACAGCTAACATCTCTTAAATTGATGTGTAGGAGCTTCTGATCCTCTGTCCAAAAACCTTGCAGACCTTTTCCCTGCAAGTGGGCTCCCCATGCGTAATCCGAGGCGTCCGTGGTGAACACTTGGCTGGCTGGAGACAGACTGAAGGCTCTCCCTTTGTTGTGAAGACATGCCATGGTCCACCAATGGAATTCCTTTTGTAGACAAGGCAAGGCAGCAATCTGTGCGTCTAGACTGTGGCAAAGCTGGGACCATACACTTTTTAGGTACCATTGTATTTTTTCTCATATGTAGTCTTGCATTTGGTATGAGAAGGATGCAGGAGGCCATGTAACCCAAAGCCCGCAGGAATTTCCTTGCAGTTAGCTGAGTTATTGACGCCAAGGTTTTGAAAATTGAAGCCAGCTGTAGTTGTTTTTCGGATGTCAGGAATGCCATCTGGCTTGTTGTGTTTAGAAGAGCACCCAGAAAAGTTATCTGTTGTGTGGGTGTCAAATTTGACTTTATGTTCACAGTGAATCCCAGGTACTTGAGAAGATTTTGAACAAATTCCAGATGCTGGAGTAAGACATCCTTGCTGTCTGCTTGAATAAGGCAGTCGTCCAGATAAGGGTAAATTTGAATTCCCTTGAGTCTGCAATAAGCTACTACTGGTGCCAGGCACTTGGTGAAGACCCTGGGTGCAGTAGACAAGCCAAAGGGCAACGCAGAGAATTGGTAAGGTTTCGAGCCGGCCTTGAACCTGAGGTATTTTCTGCACTCCTGTCTGATAGGGATGTGTAGGTAAGCCTCTTTTAAATCCAATGTCACCATCCATGCATTTTTGCTCAACATTGGCAGGAGCTGCTGCAGAGTAAGCATCTTGAACTTTGGTATCTCCAGGAAAGTGTTTAGGACTGACAGATCCAGGATGGGTCTCCATGAATTTTGAGCCTTGAGTAAAAGGCTTGCCCAGACTCTGATTGTGGAACCAGTTCTATGGCCATCATAGCCATGAGGGATCCCACCTGGTTTAAAGCCTCTGACCATTGATGTTTTGGTAGGTCTGGCCATCCGTTTGGTCTTGGCAAGGTTTGTAACCCCTTGAAACTACATCAAAAACCCACTTGTCTTGGGTTATGCAAGTCCAATTGTGTTAAAAAAGAGTTTTCCTCCTAGAGGGGCTTCCAGGAGAGAAGTTCCTGGAGCCATGCAGGGGGAGTCATTGAGCCTGTTTTCTATAAGATTGAGGTCTGTCCTCTCCACCCCTGGGGGTGGAAGCACTCCACTGTCTAGGTCTGTAAGAGGTCTGTGCCTGGGCCCTCCCTCTGGAGCACCTATATCTAGCCCTCTGAGGCCTGTCCAAGCTGGGAAAGGAACAATTTTTAGTTGGCCAATTTCTGCTAAATCGTGGGGGCTGAACTTGTAAGAAATCCTTAACCGTTTGCATGGATTTTGCCTTATCCTCCATTTTCTTTATCACCTCTTCAGCCTTAGGCCCAAACAAAACATTTTGCTGAACAGGAGCATCCAGTAACTTTGCTTTCACTTGATCAGGTAAGTTTTGTTCCTTTAACCAAGCATGTCTTCTAATGACTGCGCCAGAGGCAGCCGCCCTGCAAGAGGCCTCCAAGGCATCAAAACCACAGTGTAAACCATGCTTCCCCACTTGTTCAGTGGCATGCATCAAATCCTGTAATTCCTTATTATCTACACATGCAGCAATGGTACCGAGCTTTTGTTTCATAACAGACAGTAGGAATTACTGATACTTTAGCATATGAAATTGACAATTTAAAGCTCTAATAGATAAAGTAGCAGAAGTGTACACTTTTTTGCCCCATCTCTCCAAAGCTCTAGAATCCTTATCTGTCGGAATAGGGTTTTTAGCAGAAGCGGCCGTAACCCCCTTAGGACCCTGAGAAATGGTTTCTGGATCAGCAGTAGGATTTTTGTAAAGGAACTGGTGGGAATCAGGGACCCTGTAATATCTATCGGGCTTAGCAGGGGCTGGAGGAAAGGAGTCAGGACTTAAATTAGCCTCAGAAAAGGCATTATCCACAATATCCAAAATAGGAGGAATAGCCAGGGGTCTATGTTGGGGAAGAAGGAAATCCCGAAGCCTTCTCTTAGATTCCGAGTACTCCTGTCCTTCCCAGTGAAAATGTTCCCTCATGTCATGTAAAGTTTCCCCAAAAGAAAAATCCTCAGGGGGAGAAGCTGAAGGAATGGATTCCTCAGCATCAGAATCCTCATAAGGAGGGAAAGTATATCCCTGTTCAGAGGAAGACATTGAAGAAATAGATGCCTGATCAGAAGATTCATAATCCAATTCTTGCCTTGGCCTTTTGTCTGGAGGGGGATGTGAACCCCTAATCATGGTTAGTAAGTCCTCCGCCATTTTAAGTAGCTGTTTCTGAGATTTGGGTCCCGGATCAAAAGAGGCCTGGGCTGGTGTCTTAGATTTAGGAGTCTTTGCCTTTTTCTTTGGCTTTGCCTTTATCAGAAGCTGTGTAGGCCTGAAAACCCCCTCGGAAGCCGGTACCTGCACAGCGGCTCCGGACCCATCCGAGGGAGCATTGTCCGAAGGTCCTGCAGCTGGAGTGCTCAAAGGCCTAGCTGGCTCCTCGTGGGAGTCCGTTTCGGCAATTGGTTCTGAAATGGCCAACGACAGGGGCTGCGAAAGTGCCTCACTAACGACGGCCGAACTTGTAGCTGGCTCTGCTAGTAAAACGTCGTCTGATTTGGACCTCGGAGGCCTGTCCTTATCCTTGTGTCGTTTGTGAACTACGGTAGTCAGAAGCATGTCCGACATTTTATAATTAAATCACCTACCAAAGTAGTGAAAAGCAAAATCGTACCTTCCGGCAATATGCGTTGGTTAAATCTAGCACAAAACCGACAACTAGCTACGTCGTGGTCAGGGCCTAAACAAGGAATACAGTAAGAATGAAAATCCTTATGAGGTATTTGCTTCCCCCAAGAAATGCAATTATTAACTTTTTCTGACATCGGACTGGAGCAAGAAAAAGGTTTTCTCAACGGGGTACTTAGCTTTAAGAAGAAGTCAGTCTTTGGACTGAAGCACGAAAAAAATATCAGGAGTCAGCCGACCGGCACTTGCGAACTGCTTTCACCGCACGGCAAGAAAGACTGGAGAACATGGCGTCGGCTGGCAGCTTTGTACTCCTAGCGCTCTGACGTCAGGGAGCATGACTGAACAGCCAACACCGGACCCAGACTTTGGGATTCTGGCCAACCGAGGACTGCCTGCCGGCAGGAAGAACCCTACAGTGATGACTGCAACAGTGAAACATGATGAACATCTCAGAGGAAGGCCTGAGGGCCAAGAAATCATTGTAGAGACTCTGGCTGAAGACCTGCCAGTCAGGTAAGGCCTCTGGTGCAGGAGAAATATGTCTGGTCTTTTGTTTTTTCTTAGAAGTTAGCTGGTGTCTGGCTGGCAGTAGGCCTGGAAAAAATTGGAGTGGCAGAGGCCAGGTACGAAGTGCCCGTCAAAAGTGCTGGTTCCCTCCCCCGGCATCTGTAACAGGTGCCGATACATCCACCCCAGACATGTCGTCTGCTCTAGATTGTGCGGCCTCCTGAAAGGTACCCGCTTTATCCAAGGTGGTGGAAGTCAGGTCCTCAGCCAAGCTCACGGTGGCTACAGGTTGAGGAGCAGCAGAGGAAGGAGCAGTGGAAGAAGTAGGCCACATGGACTTGGCCCTCTTCCTTGGCAGTTCAGATGGGGCGTTGGAGGTGGCTTCCATACCGAGAGCTATCGGTCTTAGATGCTGGTTTTCAAATATAAGTAGAGAGCCTGTAAGCAGCAGAGAAGGGTCTTGGGGATGAACAATTTCCAGATGGTGCAGTTTTTGTAATCGTGATTCCATACAGAGACAAGAGAGACACTGGTTGTGGGTGTCTATGTGGAATTTGACAACCACAATTGCACTTACTCTTACCGGACATGAACAGAGTATAAAATACAAAAGGACTGAAGAAAAAGGCCCCAACAGGGTACTTATCTTTAATGGGAAACAGATCCGATGGACAAGCTGATCGGAAGGGTAAACCCACTAGTAGAATACTGCAACACTGGAATAGAAGGACATCTTGGCTAGGCTTATAAAGGCCAAGGCCATTAGCCTAGTAACTTTCTATGATCCTATAAACATCTAAGTAAAGTGTTACCAGGAAACTTGAGAGAGGAAGAACAGGTAACAGGTTGTGAAGTGACATAATTTTGAATTGGGGCAGTAATACAGGTTTAGAAAAGAAAGATCCAGAACTGGTTTCCAAGCATTTTCTTTCTTTGGCACAAGGAATGTTCTTGAATAAAAACGTTTCCCCACCTGGGAAGAAGGAAGGAACTGGTTCTATCACTCCTTTGGGGCAGCATATGATGAATTTGTGGAAACAAAAGAGTCTGATCAGAACGACAAACAATGGTCCCAACGGAAAGGAGGAATTTCCTTTTACTGCCATCTGCAACCTTGATGAATGATTTTCAGAGCCTATTTGTCTAAAACTTAGCTGTTGCCAAATAGTGAAATAGAGACTCAGACTTTCTAGAATAAAAAAAAGGGGCAGGGTGGAAGGAAGGGTCACAAGGTCTCTTGAATGGTCATTCAGACTTGCTAGACTGTTCCTGGTTTTGGAGGTTTGAGACTTTTTTGGAACGCCCTTGACATTTCTTCTTAAATGCCGGTTTACCTGTACTTTGTTGAGATTGTGCATTTTCTGACTTTTCCCAAAACTGGATTAGGAGATAAAAAATCCTTTGACAAATTTGGAAATGGAGGGCTGACAAATCTTAAGAGATTCCATGGATTAACTTGCCCTTTACATCACACCTTTTGATTACCTTTGCAGGAGAGGGGCCAAACACAATCTTTATCCAAGGGTGAATTTAAAATCTCATTTATCACTATCTTGGAGGTTCTGAGAATGCAGCCATACAAGCATCCTTACAACAGTACCAGTGGCCATAACCCTGTAAATAGTATCAGTCATACAAGCATTGCAAACAGAGTAGTGATGTGCAATAGAAAAAACAAGTTATTTAAAGCATATGTTTTCCTTACAAGAAACTGCAAATAAAACATTTCTTATACCTTCACAGTTAGAACAAACATTTATGCACGACTATTCAAAACTTTGAGAAATGAAAAGTTGCAGAAGTACATACTTTTTTCCCCATCAATAATTTTCCCATCCTTATCAGAAAGTATAGGACTGGACTTGACTAGGTGTTTAGCAGCAGTGGGATCAACAAAAAGTATAGCTGCTGGGTGAGGTTTGGGAATAGTGTATAAACATTTAAAGGGCTAAGGAACTTTATACATCTGTCTTTTTTGGGTGACTGGCTGACTATAAAGAAAATTGAAGGCAGCAATATATACACTCTCTAAAGCAGACAGAACAGGAAAAATGGGTACAGGATCTGAAATATCGTTCTGTAAGTATTTTTCTGAGACTAAGACAGCAACCGACGCAGAAATACTAAGTCTCTGGTATTCAGGCCGGCCGAGGGCTACCCTGGCAGGGATAACCCAAAAGTCAAGACTGCAACAGTGAAACACGTAGAACATCCGAGGAGAAGTAGATAGATGCTTAGTTTTCTATTTCTTTGATAGGAAAAATGGTGCCAACTGTGTTACTAATATCAGCAGCAACTTCCTCTCAGATCAGTACATCATTCTGACATGAGAAATCTTATCTGTTCCCACTTTCACTGCTGACAAGAATGGCTCTCCCTTGACCACTCAGGGGACCCCAACAGCTGCAAAGAAGTGGCTAACCACTGGTCAATTGTAGCTGTAGGTGCTACCACTACAAGGATTTGAGGTAAAAGAGGAGTGGTCTAAGGTACAACAAATGGTCACAGCAGAGTCATCCACCTGCAGCGAAGGCAAGTTGCTAGCCTACTGCGGTGGCAAGAGCTGTTTGCTTAATTTTTTTTTCTTTTTGTGGCTGGAAGAAGGACACACTGTAGGATCGGTAGTCTGTTCCATGTTCAAGCTGAAAATAGTGCCTCTCCCCAGGGAAGATTAGCAGCAAATGCCAGAAAACACTACCAGTCTACAAAATTTTTTTGTCAAAACACAGTAAAATGCACTGTGCCACAAAAGAAAATATTTTGCCATAGACTGTTTTCAGTTGCTTTACACCACTTTTAAGCTGACAGGGAAAACAAGCACTCTATTTAAAAGCATGTTACAGTCTTGTGACATTCCTTTAAAACATGACACTCATAACTTTTAGCTTCTAGAGTAGAAAAGTGATAAAACAGCAACACAAATGAGAAAAACAGAAGTCCCTCCCCCCAAAAGGGAACTTATCTGCCCAGCAAAGAAGCTGGCATTGATCCTCAAAAGTCAGAGGAGCATACTCTTCAGTGGCAGTGAAGCTCTGATGCACTTCACACCCAAGAGTTATTTACTCATCATAACGTTCCATCTGTGTTGTCCATTCTCCTCAGCAGTTGGTTTCGAATCTGACCCTCGGGTCCAGCTAGGTCACTACTTTAGCTAGTGACCAAAAAACTCGAGAACTTCCCTTACCCATAATGCACCAACCCCCAACATACCTCAGATCTTGTTTGCTGGCTTACATAAAGTAAGAAGTACTAAAATAATTCTGATAGCAGAAAGTCATTTCTAGAGCTCAGTATGAGGGACAGTGTATCCTTATAAGGCCGGGGGCCAGCCATGAAAAGGGTTGGGGGGGTTGGTGGGTGGAAATCTGAGGAAGAATGAAAATGGACAACACAGATGGAATGTTATGGTGAGCACACAACTTCTTTATCTGATGTCAATATTCATTCATTCCTCAACAGTTGGGACACAGTCCCAGCTACCTAAAATCCCGAGTGGACTCTAAAAATATTCCTGAGGACAGTTAAGCCAAAGATTGCCCTTCCCCTCGTGACCAGATCCAATTTGTAATGGGTAATAAAAGTAGGATTGGTTCAACTTGCAGCTGCACATATGTTGTCTATGGAAGTCCTAGACAGAAAATGCTGCATATATTTACCTTTGTTTGCAAATTTAGGAAAGACTGGCAGATTAATGAACTGGTTGATACTGGATTCTGACATTACCTTACAAAGAAAAGGGTTAGTATGTAATGTTACTCTATCCCTATGAGAGACAAGTAGGGAGGTTTGGAGCACAATGTTTGAAGTTCTCTTAGTTGAGGTAATGACCACTAGAAAGACTTTTCCAGGTCAGGAATTTAAGATCACATTTTGTTGCTGGTTCAAATGGGGGAATGCATGAAGGCATGCGATACCAAATTTAAATCCCATGGTGGAATGGGTCTTTATAGGGAATTCTCAACAGGACAGTGCCTCTCAAAAAGGCTTTACAAAGTTTAGATGAAGCCAATGAAGAATTCTCAAACCTAAAATGAACGTTAGGAGCCTGCTGAACGTTAGGAGCCTGCACTGCTGAACGCTAGGAGACTGCTGAAAGTTAGCGCTTCCAACTGAACTCTAATTGTTGAGGAGCTAGCTCTTTCATTAAAAATCATTGCCAAAAATTCAAGGACACTTTGTATAGGGACTGAGAAGTGGTCAATATGTTTCTGATATTCCCAAAACACAAACCTTTTCCATTTACGTCTTCTTCTAGAAGCCTTATGGGAAGATAAGAACATATGTTGGCCAGGGGAAGACAGCATCGGTTGTCTGGCTATTAAAGGAATTTAGAGAAACCAAGCTGTTAAATTGAGGTTTGAGATATCCGGATTAATCATACCTATCAGGTGAGACAGGAGGCTTGGAATTGGATCCAGAATCCAAGATGGGTAAAGTAGAGGAGGCCAAAGGAACGAGTAACAAATCAGCTGAGGCTAGTAAGGTGCAATGAAAATGACTCTACTTTTCAACCAGGCAGCTTTCTGCTGAAATTTTGGGAATCTGGGGAGGTGGAAGGTATGCTTAGATGACATTGGGAGAACAATCGTGGAGCAAAGGGTCCCTCAGAGATTCCCCTGAGGGGGAATCAAGGCAAAAAAGCTGCTGCACTTGTTTAGGGGACTGACGGAAAATAATTTCTGCCATTTTCATGTTGAGAGACCACTTGTGAGGTTGTAGAATAGACCTGCTCAATTTGTCTGCTATCACATTGAATTTCCCAACAATGTGAGTTGCTATCAGAAAGCACTTGGAAGTGATCACCCACTGCCACACACTGATGGCTTCTCAACTCAAGGGATAAGACCTGGATCCCCCATATTTGTTGGTGTCCCAAACTGATACTGTCTGTCTAAATCGCAACTGTTCCAAAAGGGAGTACGTCTTGGAAGGCCTGCAATGCTATGAGCACTGCTCTCATTTCCAGGACATCGATATACACATTGACCTCTTCGGCAGAGCAAGTGCCCTGGACAGTTTTCCCCAGGAAGTGTCCCCCATACACAATCTGGGAAGAGACCATGGTCACTTTGGCCCTAGACTGAGGGAAAAGGATTGCCTTGTAGAACCTGATCTGATCAAATCTAAAGATATCTTTTGCATGCTTGAACGATTCTGATTTGGGCTGACATGTTGATAAACTATCGGCCATTGAGTTGCTAGCATCTACTGAAGAATTCTCATATGAAATCTTGCCAAAGAAACTAAAATTATGGCCACTGACATTGCCCCCAAAGCATGAATTGTGGTGGTATGAATTATCTTTCTGACCTGGAATCTAATCGTTTGTACTCTTGAGAAAGGAAGAGAAGCTGTCACTGACAGTGTTGAAAATCATTCTTCTGAATTCCAGTGTTTGAGACTGTTCTAACAAAGACTTGAAAATTTATGGCTATTCCCAGATAGAAGCAAGTCTGGAGTACCTAATCTTTCTCTTAGTAGATGTCTGGTTGGGCCGGTAATGAGCCAGTTGTCCAAGTATAGAACCACTCAGAATCCCTGAAGACTGCTGAATCTTACACAAATGCACTGTATAAGCACCTATACGAGTGCAAGGATCGTGCTATCCCCAACAGAACCAAGATGCTATCCTCCAAAAAAAGGAAGCCGATCTGGTGGTCCCCTGCCACAAACAAACTCTACAACAGAAGAAAGAAGCTGCTGCAAAAGAGAGTAAAATCCCAAGATAGGAGGAACTCCCTTGGTCAGCCTCAGCAAGAAGTTGAGATCCCTCAAAATCCTCCAAAGCCAGTTATGAAAATAAAAATCGCCACAAATTCCAAAGACAACCACAAAGCATTCTACAGCTATATGTCAAGAATCTTAATGGTAACACTCAGATCTGCTCTGAGCTACAGCACAATGGCACTAAATATACAGAACCAACCAATACTGCCAACATCCTGGCAGATAGGTTCAGTGCTAACTTTACCCCCCTCTCACCCTCCAAAGGGTCCATCTTAATACTGGAAGAATGCAAAACCCCTGTAATCACGGATGAACAAGTAAAGACCGCACTCTCTAAAGCCAAGAACACAGCATCCATGGGACCAGACATCATCCCAAGCTGCGTACTGCACGAACTGGCACCCCACCCAAGTACCATGTCCAATCATAGCCTCACCTCAGGCTATGTGCCTACTGAATGGTGCACAGCGACAGCTGTCCCACTCCACAAAGGGGGTGCCACCACAGACCCTGGAAACTACCACCCCATTAGCCTGACGAGCCTGGTCTGCAAGGCCATGAAACATATCATCTTGGAGCTTATTAACAAAGACATGGGCAACTTCCAAACCCTGGACCCCACTCAGTTTGGGTTTGTAAAAGGTAGATCATGTCTACTAAACCTGACTGACTTCTTTGTAGCAGACACTAGAGCCGTAAATGAGGGCAAAGTAGTGCACACAGCCTATCTTGACCTCGCCAAGGCTTTCAATACCATCCGCCACTCTGGAATTATAAACTCATTAAACTGGGCATAAATCTCTGTCACAAGATGGGTGGCCAACTGGCTCACTGACAGAACCCACACAGTAAAAGTAGCCGACTCCAAGTCGACTTCACACCAGTGACGAGTGAAGTACCACAGGGTTTGGTCCTGGGTCCTCTCCTGTTCGGCATCTACTTCTCTGAAGTGCAGGGCAATGCAGAAGGCCTTTGGCTAATAAAGTTCGCAGATAACTGCAAACTGGGAGCCATAATAGAACCACCTAATGTAGAATTTCTACAAAAGGGCCTCACATAGACAGATGCTTGGTGTCAAAGTCATGGCCTCAAGCTCAATGCCAAGAAGTGCATTGTTATCCCCTTTGGGAAATTAGAAGTTATGTACTCACCATAACGTTCCATCTGAGTAGGTGTATTCATTTGTCTGCAACCTGTGGTTATAGATCCGATATCGGATCCGAACCGGCATGGTTTACCAGCTATGGATCCAAGCTCTCAGCTCCTCCCCTCACCCATAATGCCCTGCTCTACCCTCATGACCTCAGATCGAGTTTGCCAAAAGCAAGAACACCCTGAAAAGGGTAACAACATATGCAGGAAACTGAAAGGCCAGGGGGATAGGAGGGCGGGATGGTTGCAGACAAATGAATACACCTACTCAGATGGAACGTTATGGTGAGTACATAACTTCTAAATCTGAAGTAGGAGATTCATTTGTCTGCAACCTGTGGGACAGAGTCCCCAGCTACCTGAATCTTGGGCTGCCATCATGGAAGGATATTCCGAGCACCTTGAGCCAAATGATGCTCTACCCTAGATGCAAGATCCAACTTGTAGTGGGAAATAAAGGTATGAGATGAAGCCCACGTGGCTGCTGCACAAATATCATCTAGAGGAATCCTAGCCTTAAAGGCTGCCGAGGTAGAGACTGACCGGGTTGAATGGGCATGTACACCCTCCGGTGCGGGCCTTCCTGAAGCTTGATAAGCCAATAAGATACACTGTGAAATCCAGCGAGATAGTGAGACTTTAGAAATTGGTTTGCCCAAATTAAATTTAGCAAAGGAAATGAACAACTGGTCGAATTGCCTATGACCAGCCGTCCTGTTTAGATAAAATCTAAGTTGCCTGTGAACATCTAAGGAGTGAAGCTTGTATTCACCTTTGTTTTCATATTTAGGAAAGAAAACAGGGAGGTTAATGGATTGATTAATGCTTGCTTCAGAAGCTACTTTAGGAAGAAAGGACGGGTTGGTCCGGAGGTAAACACGGTCCGGATGAAAGACCAAGTAAGGAGGTTTAGCTGATAATGCTTGGAGCTCTGAAACTCTCTTGGCGAAGTAATGGCTACTAAGAAGGCAGTCTTGAGCGACAAAATTTCAGATCTACCGTGGCCGCTCGAGGCGGTCAAGGCCTGAAGAACTAAGGAAAGGTCCCAAGGAGGAACAGCTTGTTTTACAGGGGCCTGAGAAAAAGTACCTTTAAGGAAAATTTTACACAACTTGGCCGACATCAGAGGATTGGAGTCATGACCAATGTGATAATGTGAAATTGCCGCAAGTTGTACCTTGACCGTGGAACTGCTGGCACCATCGTTAAAAAGAGTGGTTAAGAAATCAAGCACTACGGGGAGAGGAACTGTGAAGGGGTTTAGGCCTTGCCGCTCCGCTTTCCACTTGCTACGGTAGACTTTCCTAGTGGATGGTTTATGAGCTGCCACCAGGATCGCCTTAACAGGGGACGAAATACCGGGAGTCCTGATCAAGAGTGGAACTGGAGCAGCCAAGCGGTCAGCTTCAGGTTGTCCAGGTTCGGAGGAGATAAGCGGGATGGATGGGATATCAGATCCGGAATGGGATCTAGAATCCAAGGAGGATTCACAGAGTGAGACCTTAGGAAGGGGAACCAGATCTGTCGAGGCCAAAATGGAGCAATGAGAATCATTCTGCACCCCAACCGAGAGGCTTTCTGAAGAACTTGGGAGCATCAGAGGCAAGGGGGGATAAGCATAAAGAAGACCGGGTGGCCAAGCATGCACCAGAGCGTCTCTTGGGGAACCTCCTGGAGGAGGTATCAGAGCGAAAAAAACTGTCGCACTTGGTGTTTGAGGGAGAGGCAAAAAGATCGCAAGAAGGAGTTCCCCACCGTGCGAATATGCGTTCCGCTACTTGAGTATTGAGAGACCACTCGTAAGGGGTGAGAATGGTGCGACTGAGCTTGTCCGCCAGGATGTTGGACCGACCCGGAATGTGCGTTGCTATGAGAAAGCGGTTGGTGGAGATTGCCCATTCCCAGACTCTCATGGCTTCTCGACAAAGAGGGTAAGACCTGGTTCCTCCTTGCTTGTTGATATACCAGACAACCGACATGTTGTCAGATTGAATCACAATTGTTCCCAAGGGAAGAAAGGCCTGAAGTGCTAGCAACGCTAAGAGCATTGCTCTCATCTCTAGAACGTTGATATGCAGTAAGGTCTCTGAATCGTTCCACGTGCCTTGGACGGTCCGGCCTGCAAAATGCCCCCCCCCACCCGAGGCGGGAGGCGTCCATGGTCACCGTGGCGAGAGGGGGAGAAGCACAAAATGAGCAGCCTCCGTGGAGATCTGGAGAGTGAAGCCACCACAGGAGGGACCGCTTGCAAGCCTTGCTGATCGCAATGGGATGATGCATAGGAAGAGCAAATGCGACCACTGTACTAGGAGTGTCCACTGGAGGATGCATATTGAATCTGGCGAGAGGAAGAAGTGCTATAGCAGGCGCCATGGACCCTAGAGCCCTCAGGACCAACTCCGCGGAACTGGGCTTGAGTGGAGAATGGCCCGCACCTGGAGCTGCAAATTTTGTACTCTGTCCGCAGTGAGGAAGGCTTTTAAACTCCTTGTGTCTAACCTGGCACCTATAAAATCTATGAACTGCATGGGTGCTAGGTTGGATTTTGTATTTATAGTGATGCCCAGACTGGGAGCAAGATGGAGGAAGGAGTCTCGCCAATAGTAGTAGATGCCTTGTTGGGCGGTGAGCCAGTCGTCCAGGTAGGGAAAGACCTGCACCCCTGAAGCCTCAGGTGGGCGCTACCACTGCTAATACTTTGGTGAACACCCTGGGGCTGTGGTGAGACCAAAGGGAAGGACCGGAACTGGTAGTGACTGGCTCCCAGCCGAGGCGGAGAAACCTCCTGGGCGCCTGTCCATTAGTATATGGTAGTACGCATCCTTGAGGTCTATGGAGCACATCCAGTGATTTTCTCCCAGAAGGGGAGAATAGATTGCAGAGTGACCATTGAACTTCTCCTTGGGAACTGCCAGGTTCAAGAGAGAAAGGTCTAAAATTGGTCTTAGATCCCCGTCTTTTTGGCACTAAAAGAACCTGGAGTAGAACCTGATCCGATCTGGTCTGGGGGCCGGGCTGGATGGCTCTTTTCTTTAGCAGATGGCCAATTTCTGCCAAAGCGGCCTCCGTTGACCGGGTGGACCGTCGGGAGGACTTCAATTTTGGCAAGTGCGAAAGGGATCGGTATCCTCTGGATATGATCTGGAGAACCCAGCGGTCTGATGTTATGGACTCCCATGCCGCTAGGTGCTCAGCGTCCCGACTGCCTCCAGAGTGGAGCAGCTGGGCAACCCCTCAGGGTTGCTGCGGGTCGTTCAGAGAAGGTTCTCTGGACCCGAAGTTCCTGGGAGCCCGTCTGCCTCTAGGGCGGCGTCCTCCCTGTCCTCCTCTGCCACGGAAGGACTGGTTGTCCGGAGCAGGCTGGGATTGCTGCGACTTCGGAACCACATATTCTTCTGACCCTTTTGGCTCCTAGAATAGGGCCTCTGGGGTGCAGAGAAGCGGATTCGATGGCAGACAGCGTCTTCCGTCCTTCTCGCTCTGGGTCAAAGTGTCGCGAACAGTCTTGCCAAAGAGGCAGAACCATCGAGGCGTTAGCAAATGGCGCTTTGAAGGGCTCTGAGAAATCGCAATGGCGGAGCCAGGCCTGGCGTCTAGTAACTAGACCTGCCCCTGCGGCTCTAGCGGCCTTCCGTAGCATGGGAGAGTAGCCGCATAGAGGTATGTGCGGACCTGAGGTGGCCATGCGGGTGGAGTGCAGCACTTTGTCCTCCTCCGACATGGACTCTGGGGGAGATGCAGCGTATTCTTTAATAAGATCGCTGCATCCTAATCACATGTGCCAGGTAGTTCAGCGCCCTTACCGAGAAGGTCGCTGAACTGAACATCTCTTCCCAAGCGGTCCATCATCCGAGACTCCTTGCTCGGGGATGGACTGAGGACTCTCCTGAGCAAGTTCCCTCTTGGTGGCGCCGCCGTCAACATGGCATCTACGGAGGCCTTACTCCAATGGGCACGGTCAGCGGGGACTTAGGATCCGGTCGGGCCTTTTAGGGATTGGCTCCACGGTGTCCGGTTCCTTCCACGCCCTGGTGGTAATGAGGTCCACCAGGGGTCGGCAGGAGGACACCCAAGAGGTAGACGGGCCGCTTCAAATGCCTCAAGAACACGGACTCGTCCGAGGAAGACTTGGGGCAGACCACCCCTTATGCGGAGCATTTCCATGATGTCTCCAAATGAGACATCCTCGGGTGACCGTGGGGAGCCTTCCCCTTCCTCCAAATCCGTGTCTTCCGTGAGAGACTCGGGGGAGTCAATGTGCCTCCTTTTGCCGTATGCTGCGAGGAACATCCTCTGGGGGCTGTCAGAGGACTCCTGCAAACAGTAACCTGTTCCAGGAACAGCTTGGGGCACAGGCGGGCTGTCCCAAGGGCGGATGGTGGAAGCCTGACCCAGTGCAGAGGGGCGGGGACGGCAGAAACAAGTGCCGGGGGTCCGGAGACCCTCCACAGGGCCCTCTCCACTACATCAAAAGCGAAGGAGCCGACCTCGACCAAAGGATCCGAAAATCGGCTCCCTCGGATCCGAGGTGGATCGGAGCGGCGCCCGGCTCGGATCCGAAGGACAGTGCGCTCTGACACAGGCGGCGCGAAGGAGCACTGATCCCCGGATCCAGCTTCGGATCCAGGCTCCGAGAGGTCGGATCCGATGCACTCGAGGGCAGGGTCGGATCAGTACCAAGTACTATGGCGCCGACCCACCCCGGCTCGAGCTGCTCGGCTCCAACTGCTCGAACCCGGGTAGCGGGTCGGAGAAGGAGCAATTGGCGAAAAAGGGGTGAGCTCCCCAGAGGGGGAGGCAAAGCACTCCCATCTGCATCTGGGCCTGGATGAACCTTCTCATCATCCGGTCCAGATCAGCGTCGACAGGCTGTAAGTTGATCTCGGCGAGGCTACGAGGTAGGCCTTGAGTGCCTCCTCGATAGCCTCGGCGGAGATCGGGTCTCCTCCTCCTCAGGTCGGTGAAAACATGGAGCGGGCCGAGGAGGAGAGCCAACAGACAAGGAAGCGGGGAGAAGCCAGCTTGGCTGGGGCGAAACAGAGGTCTCGGCCCGCGGCTTATGGTGCTTCTCCCTCCGGTCCTTCTTCTAGCTTCCTCTCCTCCGAACCAGTAAAGGAGGTTGAGTCCCAGGAGGAGGAGGGGGAGCGGAGGGACAACGTGGTAGTTACCCCGAAGGAGCGGAGGCGGGCGAGTCCGGCAAGAGACCCGCCAAAACAAGCTTGGACCTCCGCTCCTTCAAAGCCCTGGGGTTGAACCCTGCACAAATGGAACATCCAGATGTGAGGTGTTCAACCCCCAGGCATCTAACACACCGAGTGTGGCCATCAGCTGGGGAAAGCTTATGGCCACACTCGGAGCACTTAGAAAAAATAGCTTTGGGCTGCTCAGACATCCCAAAAGCAAACAAACAATGTTACTAGAACTAAAAAAGTAAAGTAACAAAAACCACTCACAGGCCCAAACACACACTACGCTACCAGCGAGGGGAGGGATATTAAAATAAAGTTTTAAACACTAAAAAAGTAATAATATAATAGGGAACCTTACACTTTCACACAAATTTAACAAAAAATTTTTAAATTTAAGCACTTTAGATGCAAGAAAATATCACTTAGCTGGAGAGCTGGAAAAACACAATCTGGTCACCATGCGCGGCAAACGAGATCTGGGGTCATGAGGGTAGAGCAGGGCATTATGGGTGAGGGGAGGAGCTGAGAGCTTGGATCCATAGCTGGTAAACCATGCCGGTTCGGATCCGATATCGGATCCATAACCACAGGTTGCAGACAAATGAATCTCCTACTTCAGATCACTTGGTTCCCATGAACTACCACATAGGCGGTAGCCCACTAAACACTGAAAGTGTGATGAAACCTCGGGACACAGGTGGACCAGTTGTCTCTCCTTTGATAATCACATCGCCACAGTAGTCAGGAAATCTTTCTATGTGGAACACCTCATCACAAAGGGTTCTCCTCTAGAAAAAAGGAGGTCACTGTTCCTCTCTACTCATCCCTCATTAGACCCATTATAGAGTACAATGCCTCGTTTGGCATGTATCACACAAGACACCTACAACAGTTGGAAAGGCCACAGAAATACCTCACTAAGAGGATTACCGGCCTCAAACAGATGCCATACACAGATAGTCTCAAGAAACTTCAGCTTTACTCTGTCGCATATCGCCTACTCAGAGGTGATATCTGCCTAACATACAAAGCTATGTCAAGCCCAGAGCTGTTGGACATGCTACACTTAAAGAAATCCCAATCTCTCCGAACCACACACTCCAGGGACCTAAACCTTGTCACCACAATAAACAGAACATGCTGGAGGGATAGATTCCTGTCCCAGAGACTTCCCATACTCTGGAACAAACTACCCATTCATGTCAAGCAAAGCTCCTCATTGGCCCTCTAAGAAAAATCTTGATGACTGAATGGGACATAAAATTCACCCCGGGGATCACTGCTCAACAGGGACACAGGAAAATAATTTTCTTGGGTAGCGAAAGCCAGGGAACCTTTTTGGCTAGGCTTATATAGGCCCCCGGGCCGATAGCCTAGT
Source organism: Protopterus annectens (assembly GCF_019279795.1). Taxonomy (NCBI): domain Eukaryota; kingdom Metazoa; phylum Chordata; order Ceratodontiformes; family Protopteridae; genus Protopterus; species Protopterus annectens. The sequence goes on along the minus strand of NC_056726.1, from coordinate 998,616,245 downwards.
ACCTACCTATGAACCTAAATAAGCTGCTACCACTGCCATGATATGGTGAACATGCTGGGGGCTGTGGTGAAGCCAAAAAGCAGTGCTCTTAACTGGCAGTGACTGGCTCCCAGCCAGAAGCATAAATACCTTCTGGACTGTTTGTTCATTTTTATGTACCAGTACACACTCTAACAGTCTATCGAGCACATCCATTTGTCCTTGCTCAAAAGAAGAATGGACTGAACCATGACCGTCTGAAACTGTGTGTGAAACAATGTGTTTCAGTCGTTGAGATCCAAAATTGGACTCCAGTCTCCTGTTTTCTTTGGCACTAAACAGAATCTGAGTTCTGGATTCTATTTGGTCTGGAGGGGACCTCTTTCATGACTTTTTCTCTAGCAGCTTTTGTATTTCCAGTGCAGCAGCTTTCCTATGACTGTGTGGAACATCAAGAAATGTGCATACAGATGGAGGTGGAAGGGAAAAGGGAATTATATAACCTCTTAAAATAATCTGCACCCACGTATCTTTTTATTTATTTTATTTATTGCATTTATTTACCGGGAAAGTCCACTGGGCCTAAAAGAGCCCATTTTCGGTGGAGGCCCGGGGAGAAAAGCTCTGACAAGAACATAGATGCAGAAAAAAAATTAAACATTAATTGGTACAGAAGTAGAAAAGTACAGTTTTTGTACCTACCATAAATGTAGATGTTCGAAGATCCACATTGCTGCAGTCCTAACACTTGGGGGTAGTCCGCTGTCCCAGTCGGCCCGAATACCAAAGTATATGGCTGACGTCGGTCAAGGCGCATTAGTCTGACGTCAGGACGTCAGGGTACAAATGCACATGACCGACGTCATATCCTCAGTCTTTTCTTGCCCCAGATGTCAGAAGACCCTAAAAAGATAAGGCTAAAACCAAAAAACACCACACACTCCTGCACCAAATATATATACAATATATACAAATTTACAAGAGTATAACCACACCCACACAACCACCCCTAAACACAGAAGGAAGGAGGGAGGTAAATTGGACTGCAGCAATGTGGATCTTGAACATCTACATTTATGGTAGGTACAAAACTGTACTATGTTCTTCATACCACATTGCTGCAGTCCTAACACTTGGGTAGAATCCCAAAGCAGAGGTAAGGGAGGCTGGCAAATCATAAGGAAGCAGGAGCTGACAACATGCCCTGCAAAATAGCCGTGGCAAAACCAGCCCTAGATTTAGAGTAGAGAGGAAGGTGGTAATGCTTAGAGAAAGTATGCACTGAACTCCAAGTAGCTGCCTCCAAAATATCCTTAGTTGCCACCCCTTAGAAATGCTGTTGAAGTGGCAGTAGCCCTAGTGGAATGAGGCCTAATCCCAGCTGGAATCTCCTTGCCATGATGGGAATAACAAAATGCAATGCAAAACCCAATCCACTTAGAAATAGTTTGTTTTGACACAGGCTTGCCCTGAGAACTCAAAGCAAAAGAAACAAACAACTGCTGAGACTGCCTAAAATCCTTAGTCCTGCTTAAATAATAACGCAACTGCCTGTGTACATCTAAAGTGTGCAAAATCTTTTCCCCTTATTTTGGGGATCTGCATAAACGGTAGGCAAATGAATAGTTTGGTTTAAAGCCACACTAGAAACCACTTTAGGCATAAAGGAAGGATTAGTACGTAAGATACCCTATCCTTATGAAAAATCAGGAAAGGCTCAACCGCCATAAGGGCCTGCACTTCAGACACCCTTCTTGCAGATGTAATGGCTAACAAAAAAGCAGTCTTCCATGACAAATATTTCAATTCAGCAGTAGCTGCAGGCTCAAAAGGTTGTAGAGTGAGTTTCTCCAACACAAAATTGAGGTCCCAAGCAGGAGTAGGAGCTCATTGGGGTCTTATATTCTTTGCCCCTCTAAGAAATTGCTTGAACAAAGGATGAGAAAACAATGGTGGGTCACAGTCATAGTGAGCTGAAATTGCTGCAGCATGAATCTTAATGGAAGAGAAAGACAGACCTTTGTCCAATAACTCAGTAAGATATTGAAGAGCCACACTCAAATTTGGCTCCGAAACATCCAAATCCTTTGCTGCACACCAAAATAAAAATCTCTTCCATTTTCCTGCGTACACTTTCCTTGTACTAGGTCTTTTGGCTTCCATAATCACATTCAAAACTTGTTGAGGAAGCTGAGACCTGCTATGGTTCAAAACAGAATATGCCAAGCTGATAGATGGAGAGTGAAGCTTGACATTGAGCAGATGCCCGTCCTTCTGAGACAATAGGTGTGGAATCAAAGGTAAGGCCCATGGAGGCTTCCTTACCAGACTCCTCAGCAATGGGTACCAGTGCTGCCGAGGCCAATCTGGAGCTATTAAAATCATCCTTGGCTTGTCTTGTCTGACCTTTAGAAGTACCTTTGGGAGGAGAGGCAGAGGTGGAAAGGCATACACATGAAGATTTTTCCAACTGAAAGAAAGAGCATCCACTTTCCAGGCTGTGTGATGAAACCTTTTCGTGCAAAACTTTGGCAGCTGGTGGTTTAGTGGAGAAGCGAACAGATCTATGTCTGGAGTTCCCCATGACACTGTCAATGTCTGAAATACATGAAGATCCAGTTTCCACTCGTGGGGATCCATGATTTGCCTGCTTAACACATCTGCTAAGGAGTTCTGTGCTCCTGGCAGAAACCTTGCTTGAAGATTCAGCTGCAAGCTTAGCATGATCTCCCACAAAATCATTGCTTGCCTGCATAGAGGATAAGAATGTGTTCCCCCTTGTTTGTTGATGTACCACATGACAGTTGTGTTGTCTGTTAGAATCAACACCTGCCCTGGAAGAAGTAAATCCTTGAAAGCCAGTAATGCAAACTGGACTGCTAACATCTCCTTCATGTTGATATGTAGATGCTGCAGTCTGGCAGGCCACTTGTCTTGTATCCACTTTCCATTCAGATGAGCTCCCCAAGCTGTGTCTGAGGCATCTGTCGTTAGAATCTGACTCGCCTCTGGCCGGGTCACAGAGAGTCCCTTGTTTAGGTGACATTCCTGAGCCCACCACAAAAATTCCTTTTGAATGCAAGGTATTATTTGAATGACAGTGTCCAAATCCTGGCAGTGCTGTGTCCATACATTTTGAGATACCATTGTAGCTTCCTCATATGCAGTTTGGCATTGGGAAGTACCAGAATACAAGATGCCATGAACCCTAAGGCTTGAAGGACTGTCCTTGCAGTCAGCCCGGACTGATGAGATAGTTGATGGAAGTAAAGAAAGATTATTTTGTTTGTCCGGGGTTAAAAGGCCATCTGGGTTGCTGTATTCAGTCTCACACCCAGAAAGCACATGTCTTGAGAGGGTACTAGACTGGACTTTATTTCGTTCACAGAATACCCTAGGCATCTTAGCACTGCTATCACATATTCCAAATGCTGAAGAAGCCGTCCTTCCTTGAGCCAGAATCAGGCAATCATCCAAATAAGGATAGATTTGTATTCCTTTTAGCCTGAAGAAAGCTATCACTGGAGCCAGAACCTTTGTGAATACTCTGGGCAGTAGATAAGCCAAAGGGCAATGCAGAGAACTGATAATGAGAATTCCCAGCTCGAAAGCAGATACTTCCTGCAAATTAGTCTGATAGGAACATGAAGGTAAGCTTCCTTGAGATCCAAAGTTACCATCCAGTGATCTTTGCCCAGCAGAGGTAAGAGCTGTTGTAACGTCAACATTTTGAACTTGGGAATGTCCAGATAAGTGTTGAGGATAGACAGATCCAAAATTGGTCTCCACGTGTTCCCCTTTTTGGTACTAGGAACAGGCGAGAATAAAATCCTAGGCCCCTTTCTGGCACAGGAACCGGCTGAATGGCCCCTATTTGGAGCAACAGAGAAATTTGCTTGTGAGCCTCTTTCCTTTGTTGAGGAGGAATGTCTGGCATGCCTTTGAAAGGAGGCAAGGTATGGAAATAAAACCTGTAACCGTGGTGAATGATATCCAATACCCATCTGTCTTGGGTAATTAAACTCCAGTTTTCTTTGAAAAGTGCCAACCTTCCTCCCAAAGGTGCTGCCAGCCGAGAAGATTCTGGCAGCTGAAAAGGCAGGTCATTGTGTCTGTTCTGAAAGGACTGACCCCTGCCCTCACCAGAAGACTGAGCAGGTGAACTCCCTGTTCTAGGCCTAAAAGAACCTTGAGCTCTGCCTCTACCACGTCTAGACCTACCCCTAGACTGGGAATCATAAGCAGGATATGTCCACCCCTTGGTAGGCCAATTTCTACTAAACTTCGGAGGCTGAACCTGCAAAAAATCTTTAACAGTCTGCATAGACTTAGCCTTGTCTTCCATTTTCTTTAGAACTGCTTCCACAGGCGAACCAAACAACACATCAGATTGTAAAGGAGCATCTAAAATCCTTGTTTTCACATGCTCAGCTAAATTCTGATCCCTCAGCCAGGCGTGCCTCCGAAGAACCGAACCAGTGGCAGCCACCCTCGAAGAGGCCTGCACAGCATCAAAACCACATTGCAAAGAATGCTTACCCACCTGTTCAGAAACATGAACTAAATCCTGCAACTCTTTACACTCAATACCTTCCGCCAAAGCATCTACCTTAGACTTTAATTGTGAAAGGAGATAATTTTGGTATTTCAACATGTGAAACTGGCAGTTCAAAGCTCTCATGGCCAAAGTGGAAGAAGTATGCACTTTCTTTCCCCATCTATCCAAAGCCCTAGCCTCTTTATCTGGAGGAACAGGATTTTTAACAACAGAAGCCTTAACACCTTTAGGCCCCTGTGAAACAGTTTCTGGGTCTGCCCTAGGACTCTTAAAAAGATACTTATGAGCTTCAGGCACCCTATAATATCTATCCAGTTTAACTGGAGCAGGAGGCAAAGAGTCAGGGTTCAGAGAAGCCTCTGCAAAAACATCCTCTACCACATCTAGAACAGGAGGTATAGCTAAAGGCCTATGCTGGGGTAGAAACAAAAATTCCCTAAGCCTTTTCCTGGAATCAGAGAAATCCTGACCTTCCCATTTAAAATGCTCCCTCATGGAATGAAGAGTCTCTGAAAATGAAAAATCCTCAGGAGGAGAAGCAGAAGGAGTAGAATCATCTACATCAGAATCAGAGTAAGGGGAATACTCCTGCAAGTCTTCAGCCGAAGACTCAGAAGCATCGGAACACTGCTCAAAACTCCCAAGCTCAGGTTCCACCCTAGGCCTCTTATCAGGAGGGGGCATAGAACCTCTAATCATTGTAATCAAATCTTCTGCCATCCTAAGCATATGCTTCTTAGGTACAGACCCTGAAGAACTAGGGGTAACTCCTGAAACAAAACCTGGCCTGCCCCTGGGAGAAGCCTTAGAAACAGCAGGAGGGCCTAACCACCTTAGGAAGGGAGGGAAGAACAGCTACCTGAGAAGCCCCTTCCGCCTGGCCTACCTCCTGAGAGGTCACATCTTGCAGTAATAAAGTCTCTCCCTGGGATTCCAAAGAAATTTCTGGCTGAACCCCTGGCTCCACCGAGCCCTCTAAAGAACCGACGTCCGGGACGCGGTTCTTCCAACCTAGGCTTTGCTGTTTTGTCCTTGCGCTTTTTGAAGCGGGCGTCGGGCATCCGGCGGCATTTTATAATTACACGTTTCCCAAAACTAACCTGGCACAATCTAATCTTCTCTTTATAGTGCGTTTGTTAAATCTAGCACAAGGCGACAGCCAACAACGTCGTGCTCAGGCCTAAGCAAGGTATACACAAAGTATGGTAATCCCTATGAGGTATCTGTTTCCCACAAGAAATACAGTTATTCACTTTTCTGACATCCGGTAAAATACTGAGGCAAGAAAAAACCAAAATAATCCCCAACGGGGTACTTAGCCAACTTGGATTCGGTCTGAAACTGACTTCGGAAAATCTCAGAACGCCAACCTGCACTTGCAAAACTGCTTCTGCATCGGACCATGCGGCAAAAAAGACTGAGGATATGACGTCGGTCATGCGCATTTGTACCCTGATGTCCTGACGTCAGACTAATGCGCCTTGACCGACGTCAGCCATATACTTTGGTATTCGGGCCGACTGGGACAGCGGACTACCCCCAAGTGTTAGGACTGCAGCAATGTGGTATGAAGAACATCAGTGTTACACATAGTGGTTACAGTAATATATACAGAATATATACATAAGTCAGGAATTTAGTTGGTTTAATTACAGTAACGTATACAGAATATATACATAAAAGCCAGAATTTAGTTGGTTGCCAGATAAATTCAGAGTGGTAGAAACGGAGATAAATTATTCAGCATTATTGTACCAGTATCAACAAGTAATGAAAGAAAAAAAAATAATAAAATATGGAGAAAGTATCAGTCACTATTAGTAAAAAGCACAGGAATTGTTATAATATACAGAGAAGAAAGAGGTTAGGTTATAGAGCAGGTACATAGCCTGGAAGAGTTGAGATGATTTTTCAGTATTTGTTTGAAGGTGGTGCTGCCAGTGTTTCTTACAGAAGAAGGAATCGGGTTCCATAGTTTGGCGACAGTGATGGAGTAGAGCAGTTGACCAGCAGGTAAGGTGGGCTTTTCTCCTTTTAGAAGTAGATGATTTTCAGATCGTAGTTGCCTGCTGGATTGGTATTTGACAAGTAGAGTTGAGAGAGCAGGACAGTCTGTGGGTCTGTAGATTATTTTGTGTGCTGTAGTTTAGCTGGGTGAATGAGAGATGGTGGGGGAGTTTCAACCAGCCTGTTTCAGTGAGTTACAGTGGTGGGATGAGAATTTGGCCTTGGTGGTAAATTTGTCTATTCTGTTGAAACACATACCAAGTTTGGATTTTGTAGAATTTTGGATATTCGTGAGGAGAGAGGGTAATAAAAAATGTAGTTGCAAGGGTTTCTCTAGTAGAGAGGCTAAGAAAGTGTTGGTGCCTGTACAGCATACTGAACTTTTATACTGAACTTTTGGTGTGTTTTTTTGATGTTACTGTTTATGTGTAGGTCAAAGTTTAGGTTTTACTCTATAATAATGCCTAGTAATTTAGTGTGTGCAACAACTTCTATAGTGATATTGTCTTGGGCTTATATACTGAAGAGTTTTTTTATCTATGGGAGTGGTTTCCTTAAGGGTAAAAATTACTAGATTAGTTTTTTTTTTTTTTTATTTAGGGCAAGATGATTGTTAAGCATCCAAGATTCAGTAGAGGTAAGGGCATTCTGGGTGATCTGCTGGAGTTCAGATCTGGAATTTGCAGTGCATATTATTGTCGAGTCTCAGCATAATGTATTACTGGGCATTGTGGGAGAGTGGTGTGAAAGTTGTTAATAAAGATGCTAAGACAGGACCAAGTATGGAGCCTTGGGGTACTCCTGTGGAAGTACTGAGGAAGGGAGAGCAAGACTGTTGCCATTTGGTGGACTGCAGCCTATTGGAGAGATAGCTATTGAACCATTGTAGTGTAGGTGGGGTATGTGGAGGGTACATAGTTTAGAGAGAAGGATAGTGTAGGAAATGGTATTGAAAGCTTTGGAGAAGTCGAGGAAAAGAGAAGCGATTACCAGGAATGCCGGTAGGGTCCATCAGAGAAGGAATCTCTGGACCCTTGGTTCTGCAGGTCTCCTCTGCCACATGGGAGGCTTTACTGGAAAGGCTCACCCAGACTCTGCTACAGTTTGCTGTGAGGGGAAGGTTAGTTTGCTTTTTATTTGTTGTGTTTTGTATTACTTTATTGCCTTTTTCTATTTTGTATACTGTGATTTTTCTTCAAACTGTGTTTTACTTGTACTCTGCTTTTAACTGCATACTAAAACTTGAAGAGACCACAGGTCTGTCTCTTGCGAGTCAGACAGAAAATTAGAGGAGGTCAATTATGAGTCACACAAGTTACAACAGGTCAGCTAAGGTTAATAATCTGTGAACTGACGGGGGTGGAGGTAGGAACCAAACCTTCAATTTAAGGGGTAAAATAAAACATTTCAGAGCTTTACTGGAAAGGCTCACCCAGACTCTGCTACCGTTTGCTGTGAGGGAAAGGCTAGTTTGCCTTTTATTTGTTGCGTTTTGTATTACTTTACTGCCTTTTTCTATTTTGTATACTGTGATTTGTTTTCTTTACGCTGTTTTACTTGTATTCTGCTTTTAACTGCATACTACAACTTGAAAAGAGACCACAGCTCTCTCTCTTGTGAGCCACAGAAATTTTTCCCACCCCACCCTCCCACCCGGTTACTGTTGTGTTCTTAATCACCACTGTCTTTCTAGTCGCCTGCCCCTTATGTTAATTTGACCATACATCTAATTTCCTCTCTGCTTTTACCAGCTGGTGTAAGCACAACATTATCATTTTGTGAAATCACTCCCCTTCAACTATTTAAATGTATTGGCCATCCTACTGTACTCCATAGTACCAGAATACAAAAGTGATCACCCCCTTTCAGTCTATCTTGCTGTTTTAAAAATAGTGACTTTCTACTAAAACTAACTTTTAGACAGGTAAAACTTAAGTTACCTACTTTCACATCTAACTCCTCTAGTGCACACTGCAGTGTTTAGGATAAACCATTTTTTTCATCTTACCTTTAAGCATCTATTGCAAGACCACCAGTTATTGTAGAGCCCACATTCTGCCTCTTAGTAGTCATCTTGGGAGTAGTACTTTTGTTTTCTCCTGGTGAGAGAATGAGTGCGGTTACATTTCCTGGAGACTGTTTATCACCAGAACGTAATAACTGCTTTATAGGTGACAGCTTAGAATCTGTTCTTATATTCTGATCCTGGTGAGAGTAGGAGCAGAGTGCATGGATTCTGGACTCTTTTTGGTTGGAGAGTGAGTGTCTGTGCTTCACATACCTGATTGGTCTGGTTGCTATCCAAGGCAATTACACAGCTGTACTATGTCCTTTATCACTGTTGCAGTATTCCTGACATATTGGAGAGTACATAAGCTCAAAAGGAAACCTGGGAGGAGGAAGGCACTGAAGAGCCCTCTAGAAACCTATACGGGATAGCTCTGGCAAAGCCAGCTCTTGCTCTAGAAACATCCAACGTGTAATGTTTTGTGAAGTATGGACAGAAGTCCAAGTAACTGCCTCAAGGATGGAACTGGCATCCAGTCCTTTGAAAAAGGACAGGATGGAACTGGCATCCAGTCCTTTGAAAAAGTCACCAACAGCTCTGGTAGAATGAGCATTTTCAGTAGATAGAAAGATATTTACCATGATAGAAATAAAGAAATTGCCTTTGAAATCCCGAGAGATTATTTGTTTAGAAACTACCGTACCCAAAGACCTGGGATGAAAGAAAACAGAAAGTTTCACAGATTTGTGAATGGCCTTAGTCTTATCCAAATTAATATCTGAGCTGCCTATGTAAACCCAAGGTGTGAAGAACCTTCTCAATAGTAGGCTGCAGAGAAGGGGAATTAACAGACTGATTAAAACACAACTCAATTCATTGTACTAATCCTTCATTATATTCAAGGTGGTTAAAGGCACCCTGTCATAGGTTCATAGGTATGTACTAGGCCATCTGCCCGAAGGCATTTATAAGCCTCGCCGGAATGTGTTGGCTTTCGCCGCCCCCTTAGATTAGTTCCCTGTGCCTCTGTCCAACAGAGCCACTGAAGTGATCCCCGGGGTAAACTTTCTGTTTCCCATCCACTCGTCAAGGTTTCTCTTGAAGAGGGTTAGTGAGGAGCTCTGTCTAATGTAGACTGGAATCTTGTTCCAGAGCATGGGAAGTCTCTGAGACAGGAATCTATCCCTCCAGCACATCCTATTTATTGTTGTGGTGAGGTTTAGATCCCTAGAGTGTGTGGCTCGAGGGGATATGGTTTTCTTTAGGTGGAGCATGTCCAGCGATTCTGGGTTGGACATGGCCTTGTATGTCAGGCAGAGATCACCTGAGTAGGCGGTATGCAACTGAGTACAGCTGGAGTTTCTTCAGTCGAGCTGCACAGGACATCAGCTTGAGGCCAGTGATTCTCTTGGTGAGGTACTTCTGTGGTCTTTCCAGTTGTTGCAGGTGTCTTGTAAGGTGCATCCCAAATGGGGCATTGTACTCTATGATGGGTCTGATGAGTGATGCATAGAGGGGCCCAAGGACCTCTTTCGATCTGGATGCAAACCCTTTTGTGATTAGGTGGGCCACATAGGATTTTCTAACCACTTTGGCAATGTAATTATCAAAGGAGAGGTTACTATCTACTTTGGTTCCCAGATGCCTTATTACATTTTCCGTATTTTGGAGGCTACCACCTATGTGGTAGTTTGTGGGTACTTTGATTTTCCAAAGGGGACGACTATGCACTTTTTGGCATTTAGCTTGAGGCCATGGTTTTGACACCAGGTATCTGTCTCAGTGAGACCCTTCTGGAGGATGTCTGTGTCAGCCGAAGAGTCAATTATAGCCCCTAGTTTGCAGTTGTCTGCGAACTTGGTCGGCGATAGTCCTCCTGTGCTTGTCTGTACCTCTGAGAAGTATATGCTGAACAGGAGGGGTCCTAGGACTGAGCCTTGGGGGAACGCCACTTGTAACCGGTTTAGAGACAGACCTAGCTCCTCCAACTCTTACCATGTGGGTTCTGTCCGTGAGCCAGTAGGCAACCCATCTCGTGATGTAGGGGTTTATGTTCAAGCTGGTGAGCTGAGTGGGGAATGGTCTCGAAGGCCTTTGCAAGGTCTAGGTAGGCTGTGTGGACCACCTTTCCCTCGTCTATAGCCTTGGTAACTGTCTCAAAGAAGTCCACCAGGATTAGGAGGCATGATCTGCCCTTAAAGCCGAACTGGGTAGGGTCCAGTGTTTGGAGGTTTCCAATGTCTCTGTTAATGAGATCCATGATGATGCGCTCCATAGCTTTGCAGACCAAGCTAGTCAGGCTTATAGGGCGATAGTTCCTGGGGTCTGTTGCGGCTCCACCTTTGTGGAGTGGAATAACTGTTGCTGTGCGCCACTCTGTAGGCATGTAGCCTGTGGAGAGGCTGAGTTTAAACAGTGTGTTTAGGTGAGGGGTTAGTTCATCTTTGAGCTTGTGTAGGACGCAGCCTGGGACACCGTCCGGGTCCCATTGATGCTGTGTTTTTGGCTTTGGAGAATGCTGCTTTAACCTGAGTGTCTGATTTCAGGGGCACTACATTCTTCTGGTATAGTTATGGACCCTTTTGGAGGTGAGAGGGGGGTGGAATTTGCACTGAACCTGCCAGGATGTTGGCTATATCTGTCGGTTCAGTGTATTCTGTGCCACTCTGCACTAATTCTGAGAAGATCTGAGAATTGCCACTTAGATTCTTTACATAGCTAAAGAATGCCTTGTGGTTAATCTTTGGAGTCCATGGCAATTTTTCTTTTGAAGCTAGCGTTGGATGATTTTATGAGGGAAAATAGTTTCTTGCAGATACTGATCAGGGATGTCTTCCCTTCTTGGGATTTTACTCTTTTCTGTACTAGTTTCCTCCTTCTATTGTATAGCTTGTTTTTGGCAGGGGTCTACCAGACTGGTTTCCTTTTCTTGGAGGAGTGAGTCTTGGTTTTGTTTGGGATAGCACGATCCATGCATTCTTGTAAGTGCTCGTAGAGTGTATTAGTAAAAGATTTTCCAGCTTGGACAGCGTTATCCTTTAGCATGGGGGCTTTCAAACTTCACACCTTGGTCTTAAATAACGTGAAGTTTGCTTTTGAAAAGTTTTTCACGGTGGTTTCTTTGACCAGGGGTGGGGGGTGGAATGTGGATATCCAAAGTGATTAGTTTATGGTCAGATCTAACCAGCGAGGGGTTGACCTCCGGTGTGGAACACCGGTCGCCCATGTTGGTGATGACCAGGTCCAATATGTTGTCACCTCTGGTGGGGGTGTTGACCAGTTGATTCAGGGCATTTGAGTTTATAATTTCTAGGAAATGTTGGGCAAGGGAGTTTGTACTTGAGTAGTTCTCCCAGTTAATGTTTGGGTAACTGAAATCACCCAATATCAGGGTGTTTGGTAGGACCTTTATGTTTCCCAGTGTTTCCAGGAATGAACAGTGGGGGTCCTGGGACATGGTGGGTGATCTGTAGCAAGCTATAATTTGAATAGAAGTTGTGCCCATTTGTTAGTTGCACATGGATGATCTCTGAAGCATTCTGCTGTATCACTAACCTGGAGGTGTGGATATCCTTGATGAATACGGGTACTCCCCAGCCTTTTGTATTTCAAAACGGGTTTTATGGTCGAAATGTATGGTATGAGTTGTAGCCTGGTAGTGCTGGAGTGCTCTCTGGAGCTTTAAACTAGGTTTCTGTTACTGCACATATATCAATTTTCTCCATACTGAGGAGTGCCTCGAGTGCGTGCATTTTGATTTTTAGACTTCTGGCATTCAGTAGCATTACCCTCAGTTTTTTGTTACTTGTGCTATTTACGGCGATGGGTTTGTCCTTTGAGCCTTGCCTAAAAAAGGCACTATGGGGGTGGCAAGAGCCTTGGCCAGTATTCGAAAGCCTAACGGAGACAGGTGCAAGCCGTCTCTAGCGAATCAGCGTGGCTTGTCGAGCATGTCATCCCAGGCTGACAGACACTAGATCCCCTTTGAATGACACCAGAAGCTTAGCCAATTGTTGAAATTGATAATTTCTCTATACCGTGGTATCATTCTTGATGAGGGCAGGATACTACTTAGGGTCAGGGTCATACCGGCCTGAACTACGTGATCAGAGAGCTCCTCCATTCTCTTTTCATGTAGTCCAGGGAGGTATGGCTCAGGTCATTCACACCAACATGGACAATGACAGAGTCATATCTGTACTTGTTCAGGAGTGACCTGAGTGCTTGTGTTATGTGGCGGATCCTGGCACTCGACAGGCAGCTAACAGTAATCTTCTCCTTGTTCAGCCTAGTGAGTGGGACGTCAGTGTGCCTGACTATAGAGTCACCTATTACTAGTGTGTTGGGTATGTTATTTTGCCTTAAGGGCTGTGATTGTGTGAAGTATGTGTTTCATGATTTGTGTTGGAGGGTGGAGGTTGCTTGGATGTCTGCTTTGGAGGTCTCAGTTGCTTCTGCAGATTTTTATTTAGAGCCTCAGAGTATGTTTTTGTGTATTTATGTGTGTTTTTTGACGGTGCTGGTGTCATAGGTCTATGTGAGACTGGTGGTGTGATGCAAGTAATTCCCTTCTCCTCTTCACTGCCTGGTCCAGTTTTGGGTTGAGAGAGCTTAGCCTCCAGTTTGGCTGTATAATTGCATCTCTCGCATGTATTAGTGTTTGGTGGAAGGAGGAAAGGGTTGTCTGTGTACATGAGGCAATTGTAACATTGCCTCAAAATGCCCAGATTCACCAGTTGGACCAGAGAGTACACCTGAAACTGCCCTTTGGACATGCCTGGATAGGTACAGTGAACTGTTTTACTGATTGGCTGGTAAGGCTGAATAGAGAGCCTTGTCCTTCTCTATAGTATAGGGGGGGTCTAGTGCTAAGGTTTATTAGTGCCTGCTATGAGTTTTGAGCAAGTGCCGGTAAGAGAAGTGAGTGGTTTGAGTGCTTAAGTTGAAAGTTTGTCTAGTTCCAACGGAAAAATTGACGAGTAGACTTTGTGGAACAGGGAATAGTTATACCCTAGCTAACCGGCACTTCCCGATGTGCAAAACCGCGCAAATGCGGGTTTTATAGCAGGGAAATGAAAGAGATAGAAATTAGCCCAAAATGGCCAATAAACTACTAATTTCTGGGCTGAAACCACTCCTCCAGGGACAGATAGGCTGCTCAAAGCTCCCCTCTCTCACAGTGAACAGAGAAACTTCCTTCTATCAAAGTAAGGTACGAGCAAACACAGAAACTTGTAACACAGCCCTGAATTCAGCACTATCCTGAAAACTGGACTATACTAGCTTAGAAAGGCAGGAAAACAAGTTTTTTTTTTTCAGAAAATAAAGCGGATATAATCAAAACACTTTAAATGCACAGAAATGGTTATCACACTTGAGTGTGTAGCCTACAACAGTTAAACAGGTAATTTAAACACAAAAACGACTTTGTTAAAGTGCATGAAGTAAAATAAGAACAATATGTAGCTGAAACAAGCGCTTTAAATCACAGAACCTCTAGAAAATCTGCGTTTTAGGCGGGATTAGCTAAAAGCAGCAAGAAAATGCAGAAAAATGATACTTAATCAAACCAGTGTCTCTCTTTTGTCTCTCTGCAGCTGTAAAACTCTGCAGGGCACCAGGCAGAAGCTTGCTGTGCTGTATACTAGCACAAAAACCTTGCAAATGCGGGTGTTATAGCAGGGAAATGAAAGATAGAAATTAGCCCAAATTGTCCAATAAACTACTAATTTCTGGGCTGAAGCCACTCCTCCAGGGACAGATAGGCTGCTCAAAGCTTCCTCTCTCACAGTGAACAGAGAAACTTCCTTCTATCCAAATAAGATATGGCAAACACAGAAACTTGTAACACAGCACTGAATTCAGCACTAACCTGAAAACTGGACTATACTAGCTTAGAAAGGCAGGAAAACTAGTATTTTTTTTTGTTTTTTTTTTTTCAGAAAATAAAGCAGATACAATCAAAGCACTTTAAATGCACAGAAAAGGTTATCACACTTGAGTGTGTAGCCTACAACAGATAAACAGGTAATTTAAACACAAAAATGACTTTGTTAAAGTGCATGCAGTGAAATAAGCACAACATGTAGCTGAAACAAGCACTTTAAATCACAGAAACTCTAGAAAATCTGCGTTTTAGGTGGAATTAGCTAAAGGCAGCAAGAACATGCAGAAAAATTATACTTAATCACTCCAAAGTCACTCTTTTTGTCTCTCTGCTGCTGTAGAACTCTGCAGGGCACCAGGCAGGAGCTTGCTGAGCTGTATACTCTAGGTTAGTACTAGGCTAATTGCCCTTACGAGCCATTGTAAGCCTAGCCAATTATCCCTTGTGAGACTCAAACCCTGCACCTTGTGTTTGAAAGGCAAACACTTTAACCATTAGGCCACCCTCACTGCCCTTGTGAAAAACTGAAAAAGGAAGAATATCCATAAAAGCCTGAAGCTCAGATACTCTTAGCTGAATTAAGGGCCAAAAGAACAGCCTTCCAAGTACAATGTTGCAAGGAAGCTGAACCTGCAGGAACCAAGGAGCCCAAGTCAAACTTTCAAGAAAGAAACTGGAGATCACAAGAAAGTGGAATAGGCTTCCTGGGAGGCCCGATATGAAGGGTGCCTTTAAAAAACTATTTAACCTCAAAACCTGGAGGCTAAAGGAGTCACGGGCAGACAAGCAGAAAAAGCTGAGAGGTGAGCTTTAACTAAAAAAACATGCTAACCCAGCATGCAGCAATTCACACAAACAAGACATAACCAGAGGGATCCCCACTGAAAAGGGATCCTAGTTACGAGAGAGACACCACACAGAAAATCTCTTCCATTTGGACACGCGATTTCCTGGTAGTGGGTTCCCTTGCTTCCTGCAGAACCCAAAGCACATCCTTTCATAAAAGAGAGGCCTAGAAGAGATCAAAACCCTACAAATCGGTATCATCTGAAGAGTGAACAAGTGGGGATGGATAAGAGACCCCTTGTCTTCTGTGAGAAGATCCAGATGGTTAGGGTAACTTGTGGTGGTTACCCCTAGCTAAATGAAAAAGGGTGAACCAATGCTGCCTGGAGCAACTGGGAATCACCACCAGCAAGATTCTGAGAGACTCTGGTCTTATGCAGGACCCTTAGAATTAGGGGAAGGCATACAGAAAAAAAACTCTTCCAAGGAAAACACAGGGTGTCTAGTTTCCAAACCAGAGGATTTGGGACTCTGGGACAGAAAAGAGGAAAGATTAGTTGTGCAAGATTTTACCATAACCATATCCATGTTGCAGTATTCTCACATGTGGGGCCACTTTGGACCTGAATGAGGTATACTTCCATATCGCCATCCACCCAGACATCCGGAGATTTCTATTGTCTTGCTGTGCCATCCTTGCACTATCAAGTTACTGCCTTGCCCTTTGGCTTGTCTGCAGCAACAAGGGTTTTCACAAAGTGTCTAGTCCCAGCAGTAGCCTTCTGCAGAACAAAAGGCATACAGATTTTCCCTTACCTGGATGACCTCCTCATCCAAGAAGAATGGAAATCCTTATGCGGTATTTGCTTCCCACATGAAATGCAATTATTAACTTTGTCTGACATCGGTCTGAGGCAAGAAAAGTTTCCCCAATGGGGTACTTAAGCTTTCAAGAAGACTTCGGCTGAAATATTTTCGTAAATCTCAGGAGCTGGCCGACCGGCACTTGCGAACTGCTTCTGCTTCGGGCACCGCGCGGCAAGAAAGACTGAAGAAGATGGCATTGGCTGGTTCTTTTATACCCCTGCCGCACTGACGTCAGGGAGGAAGCGACGACAACAGACGCCGGACCTAACTTTGGAATTCGGCCGACCGAGGACCCGCCTGACGGCAGGATAACCCATCTGTTATGACTGCAGCTGTATGCACGATGAACATCCACATTGCAAAAATATGCTTTCCAACTTGTTCAGCTGAATGCAATAAATCATGTAACTATTTTCCACACAGTCAGAAATCAACATAATTTTCTGTTTCAATAAACCCATGACATGTTGCTGGTATTTAAGCATATGGAATTGACAGTTTAAAGCTCTGATAGCCAGGGTTGCAGACGTGTAAACCTTCTTACCCCATCTATCCAGCGCCCTGGAGTCTCTATCAAAAGGGGTAGGATTTTTAGCAGTAAAAGCCTTAACACCCTTGGGACCCTGAGAAATTGTTTCAGGATCAGCACTAGGGTTTTTAAAAAGAAACTGGGGAGTCAGGAACCCTGTAATATCTGTCTGGCTTACTAGGAGCCGGAGGCAGGGAATCAGGAGCCATGTTGGATTCTGAAAATTCATCAACAATGTCTAAAACAGGAGGTATAGCCAAAGGCCTATGCTGAGGAAGAAAGAGGAAATCCCTAAGCCTCTTTTTGGATTCTGAAAAACCTTGACTCTCCCAATTAAAATGTTCCCTTAAGGTATGCAAAGTTTCTCCAAAAAAAAATCATCAAGAGGAGAAACTGAAAGAATGGATTCTTCTGCATCAGAATCCCCATAAGGTGGAATAGATAATTCCAGATCAGAAGAAATGGAAACCTGATCTGAAGATTCATAATCAGTGCCTTGCCTAGGCCTCTTAGCAGGAGGGGGTTGGGAACCCCTGATCAAGGTAATTAAATCCTCAGCCATTCTGATAATTTTTTTAGGCATAGGGGCCTGCACACATGGCCCATGCGTCAGTTTTTTACACATCGAAGTTGGTTTTGGCCTAGTTTTTGATAATGATGGCGTCTGTTTAATATACAAATCTTTAGGCCTGAAAACACCCTCAGAAGCCGGTGCCTGCTCAGCGGCTCCGGACCCATCCAAGGGAGAGACATCCACGGGTTCAATACTTGAAGCATTTTGCGGCATACCGGACTCCGAAAGGGTCTCGGTAGAGGCCTGCGGATCAAAAGTAGCGGGCATCAGGGGCTGCAAAAGCGCCTCACTGAGTACTGACGAACCGGCGACTGGCTTAGAAGTTTCATCTGTTTTAGACCTCGACGGTCTGTCTGTCTTTTTCTTTGCATTTTTTGTGTATTCCAGTAGTCTGACTGCCAACTGATGACATTTCTGGATAGCTGAATCTTGAGCCAAGATAATAAGATGCAAAAATATATAGACGCTTAATAGTGCGTTGATTAAATTTAGCGCAAAACCGACAGCAAGACACGTTGTGGTCAGGGCCTAGGCAAGGAATACAGTACAAATGAAAGTCCTTATGAGGTACTTGCTTCCCACAAGTAATGCAATTATTAACTTTTACTGACATCTGAAAGGAGCAAGAAAAATTTTCCCCAATGGGGTACTTAGCTTTAGGTTGAAGACTTCGGTTCTGAAACTCGAAAATGAAAATTTCAGGAGTCAGCCGACTGGCACTTGCGAACTGCTTCTGCTTGCACCTTGCAAGAAAGACGGATTAAAATGGCACCGGCTGCATGTTTTACACCCCTGACAACCTGACATCATGGAAGAAGAGACAGCAACCGAAGCAGGACCCAAGACTTTGTTATTCAGGCCGACTGAGGGCAACCTGCCAGAAGATTACCCAAATGTAATGACTGCAACAGTGAAACAAAGAAAGTACAGTTTTGTACCTACCATAAATGTAGATGTTCGAGTGCTAATACAGCTGCAGTCATAACAGATGGGTTCTCCGGCCGTCAGGCGGGTCCTCGGTCGGCTGAATTCCAAAGTCTAGGTCTGGCGTTGGTTGTCGTCGCTTTTTCCCTGACGTCAGTGCGACAGGGGTATAAAGGAACCAGCAGACGCCATTTTCTTCAGTTTTTCTTGCCCCAGATGTCAGGTGCCCCCAAAAGGAAGGCAATACATAAATTTGTGTAATAATGCAGTGCAATGTAATCAAAATACAGTAGTTGCAAGCAAATACATCATAAATGAATGCCCCAATCAGGTTGTATGAGGATGTGTTAGCCTATAGGCCTGTCCCAAGAGGGGAAGGAGGGAGGGAAACCTGGACTGCAGCTGTATTAGCACTCGAACATCTACATTTATGGTAGGTACAAAACTGTACTATGTTCATCGTGCATACAGCTGCAGTCATAACAGATGGGTAGAATCCCAAAGCTAAGAAAGGGGTGGTAGGCACTAGGTGGAACTAGGAGGAGCCAAAATGCCCTGCAAGACTGCAGTGGCAAAGCCTGCTCTAGATTTGGAGTATAATGGTAGGTTGTAGTGCTTGGAGAAGGTATGCACAGAACTCCAAGTGGCTGCTTCCAAAATATCCTTGGTAGGAATTCCTCTGAGGAAGGCTGCAGAGGTGGCTGTGGCCCTGGTGGAATGAGTTCTAATACCTGTAGGTACAATTTTTCCATGAAAGGAATAGGAAAAGCGTATGCAGTGGGCTATCCATTTTGAGATTGTCCATTTGGAAATTGGCTTTCGTTGAGCTCCTACCGCATAGGCCACAAAAAGCTGTTCTGATTTTCTGAAAGGCTTTGTTCTGTCCAAATAATAACGCAGTTGTCTGTGGATGTCCAAGGAATGTAGTAATCTCTCCCCTTTGTTTTGAGGATTAGGATAACAGGTTGGTAGATGTATGACCTGATTTAAAGCTACCCTGGATACTACTTTAGGCATAAAGGACGGGTTGGTTCGTAAGGAAACTCTGTCCTGAATGAAGATAAGGCTGGACAGCCATGAGTGCCTGTAGTTCTGAAACTCTACGAGCTGAGGTGATAGCCAGAAGGAAAGCTGTTTTCCAGGACAAATATTGCAAATCTGATGAGGCAGCTGGCTCAAAAGGAGGAAAGCTGTTTTCCAGGACAAATATTGCAAATCTGATGAGGCAGCTGGCTCAAAAGGAGGCAAGGTCAGTTTTTCCAGAATGAAATTAAGATCCCAAGTAGGTATTGGTTGTTTCCTTGGAGGTCTTAAATTCTTAGCCCCTCTTAGGAACTGTCTTAAGAGAGGGTGAGAGAATAAAGGTGGATCAGTGTTGTATTCTGCAGAAATGGCTGAGGCATGGATTTTGATGGAGGAGAAGGAAAGTCCACTGCCTAGCAGTTAAGCCAAATATTGTAGTATTTGAGGTAAATTCAGTTTTCCAGGATCCTGGCCCTTTTTCTCATTCCAGACACAAAAACGTTTCCATTTTGCAGAGTAAGCTTTTCTAGTTGATGGCCTTCTGGCCTCCAAAATGACATCCTGCACCTCCTTGGAGAGTAGGGCCTGTTGTGATGCTAGGGAATCTTCCAGGCGGCTAGACTGAGCATTTTTAGCTGGCTGTGATGAGTTTTGAAGCTGTGCTGAGTCAGAAGAGGAGGCATTAGAGGCAGGGTCCATGGTGGCGAATGCGTCAGGCTCCTCAGAAGTGGGTACCAGTGTTGTCTTGGCCAGTCCAGAGCAATGAGAATCATCTTTGGCCTGTCTGCTTTGGTTTTCAATAGAACTTTGGGCAGCAGAGGAAGAGGTGGGAAGGCATAAACTGTCATTGATGTCCAACTGAAAGAGAGAGCGTCCACTCTCCAGGCCTTTGGATGGAAGATCCTTGAGCAGAATTTTGTCAATTGATGATTTTTGTGGGAGGCAAAGAGATCTATGTCTGGCCTTCCCCATTCTTGGATTATTTCTGTAAAAAACTTTGGGATGTAATTTCCATTCGTGTGGATCTGTCATTCCTGCTTAGGTTGTCTGCCAGCGTGTTTTCCTTGCCTGGCAAGTACTGTGCTTGTAGTTCCATTTGTAAGTCCATGGCCATGTTCCAAAGTGACATGGCGAGTCTGCATACGGGGTAAGAATATGTTCCTCCCTGTTTGTTTATGTACCACATAACTGTGGTGTTGTCCGTTCTTATCAATAGCTGACCTGGTTGTAGAAGGTCCTTGAAAGCTATAATAGCATTTATTACTGCTAGCATTTCTTTTTGATTGATGTGAAGGTGCTTTTCTTTTTGGGACCATTTGCCCTGAATGCACCGATCTGTCATGTGCGCCCCCCAGGCATAGTTCGAGGCGTCTGTTGTGATGACTTGCTTTGCTTGAGGCTTGCTGAATGGAAGACCTGTGTTTGTTTGACATGCTTGAACCCACCACAGAAATTCCTTTTGCAGACATGGAATTAGGGGTATTATTGTTTCCAAACTGTGGCTGTGTTGAGACCATATGTTTTTCAGGTACCACTGTAGTTTCCTCATATGCAGCTTTGCACATGGGATTAGTAGGATGCAAGATGCCATGAATCCCAGAGCCTGCAGGATTTTCCTTGCAGTCAGCCTGGTGCAATTTGCTAGTGTTCTGAAGTATTGAGTTAGTTGCCCCTGCTTCTCTGGCGTGAGGTAGGCCATCTGGGTGTTTGTGTCCAAATTGGCACCCAGGAAAATTATCTTCCGAGAGGGTATTAGCCTTGATTTCTTTTTGTTGACTGTGTATCCCAGAGAGTTAAAAACATTATTACATAAGCCAGATGTTTCAGAAGAATGTGCTTGCTGTCCGCTTGGATCAGGCAGTCGTCCAAATAGGGGTATATTTGTATCCCTTGAAGTCTGCAGTAGGCAATTACTGATGCCAGGCATTTCGTGAATACTCTGGGTGCAGTAGATAAGCCAAAGGGCAATGCAGATAATTGATAATGAGTTGAACCTGCAAGAAATCTGAGGTATCTTCTGCAATTTTGTCTGATTGGGACATGCAGGTATGCCTCCTTGAGGTCCAATGTTACCAGCCAAGACCCCTTGCCCAGCATGGGAAGAAGTTGCTGTAGAGTGAGCATCTTGAATCTTGGTACGAGTAGAAATGTGTTTAGAATGGATAGGTCCAAAATAGGTCTTTTCCCTTCCTTGGTACCAGAAATAGCCTTGAATAAAAACCTTGACCTTGTTCGTGCGTAGGTACCTCTTGAATAGCTTTCATGTTTATTAGATCTAATTTGCCTTTGTGCCTCTGCCCTTTGATTGTGTTGCAGGTTTGGCATGCCTCTCATTTTTGGAAGGGTGTGAAAATGGAATTTGTAGCCTCTGTTTATAATGTCCAGGATCCATTCGTCCTTTGTGACAAAATGCCAATTCTTTGAAAATAATGCCAGCTTTCCTCCTAAGGGTGCTGCCATTTGAGACTTGGTTGGCCTGCAAAGGGGAAAGTCATTGGGTTTGCTTTCTGAAAGATTGCAAGTTATCCTCATCACCTCTTTGTGAAGGTGCTTGCCATTGTCTGCCTCTAAACGATCCCTGGGATTGTCCTCTGCCCCTCAGGCGCCTGTATCTGCCTCTTTGGAGTCTGTCCGTGGCTGGAAAGGACCAGTTTTTGGAAGGCCAATTTCTACTAAAATGTGGGGGTTGTACCTGTAGAAAATCTTTCACAGTTTGCATTGATTTAGCCTTTTCCTCCATTTTCCTTAATACCTCCTCAGCATTAGCACCAAATAGTACATCCTTTTGAAGAGGGGCGTCTAGTAATTTAGCTTTGACATGATCAGGCAAGGCTTGTTCCTTGAGCCAGGCATGCCTACGTATGACTGATCCTGTAACAGCAGCTCTGCATGAGGCCTCTAGAGCATCAAAACCACATTGTAAGGTATGCTTGCCCACTTGTTCTGCACTATGCATCAAATCCTGCAACTCCTTTAAGTTTGGTTGTTCAGGTTGTGACATTTTACTTTTCAATTGTGATAACAAAAACTGTTGGTATTTTAACATACGGAACTGACAGTTTAAGGCCTTCATGGTTAAGGTAGCCGAGGTATATACCTTTTTTCCCCACCTTTCTAAGGATCTGGAATCTCACTCGGAAGGTAATGGATTTTTAGCAATGGAGGCCTTAACTCCCTTGGGTCCCTGTGAGATGGTTTCTGGGTCAGCAGCATGGCTTTTGTATAGAAATTGGTGAGAGTCAGGAACCCTGTAGTACCTGTCAGGCTTAACTGGAGCTGGAGGTAGAGAGTCCGGGTTAAGGCAGGCCTCCGAGTAAACATCATCTAGGATGTCCAAGGCAGGAGGTACAGCCAGAAGCCTGTGCTGAGGTAAGCAAGAGAAATTCCCTAAGCCTTTTCTTGGAATCTGAATAATCTTGGCCTTCCCAGTGGAAGTGTTCCCTTAAGGTATGCAAAGTTTCCCCAAATGGGTAATCCTCAGCGGGGGAATACAGAAGGGATGGACTCCTCCGCATCAGAGTCCTCAAAAGGGGAGTAAGAGTGTTCCTGATCATCATAGTGCTCAGAAATAATGGAGCCCTGATCAGAGGAGGGTGAATCTTCCTCCACTCTGGGCCTTTTGTCCGGTGGGGGCTAAGAACCTCTGATAAGAGTAATTAAGTCCTCAGCCATTTTAAGCATCTGTTTCTTAGGCATGGGGCCTAGAGATGGGCCCCGAGTAGCTGGTCTCGTAGAGTGCATGGTAGCTTTAGACTTAGTGAAAGCCTTAATCGAGAAAGAAGAGGAAGGTCTGAAGACACCTTGACTGGAGGTGGACCTGTCCACATTCTCAGTTTCAATGCCAAGAGTGGCTTCGGTATCTGTAGTTGGGGTGTGGGCAGAGGAGCCTGCGACCTCGGGCACAGGAGACGCCGTCAAAGAAGTGTCGTCGGTAGTCAGGGGCTGCGTAGGCGCCTCACTGAGAACCGGACCACGTGTAGTCGGCTTTGGTGTGGTGTCTGTAGAGGCCGCGGACCTAGTGTGTCGGTCCTTGTCTTTTCGTTTTTTTAGACAAAACCGGAGTCGGAGTATCCGACGGCATAGTATAATTAAATGCTTTCCCAAAATAATGCTGGGCGAACTCCGCCCGACTTAATAGTGCGTCTGTTGAATGTAGCACAAAAGCGACAGACCGAGACGTCGTGGTCTGGGCCTAAACAAGGTATACAGAGGGAATGGAAATCCTTATGTGGTATTTGCTTCCCACAAGAAATACAATTATTAACTTTGTCTGACATCGGTCTGAGGCAAGAAAAGTTTCCCCAACGGGGTACTTAGCTTTTAAGAAGACTTCGGTTCCAAATTTTCGTAATCTCAGGAGCTGGCCGACCGGCACTTGCGAACTGCTTCTGCTTCGGGCACCGCGGCAAGAAAGACTGAAGAAAATGGCGTCGGCTGGTTCCTTTATACCCCTGTCGCACTGACGTCAGGGAAGAAGTGACGACAACAGACGCCGGACCTAGACTTTGGAATTCGGCCGACCGAGGACCCGCCTGACGGCAGGAGAACCCATCTATTATGACTGCAGCTGTATGCACGATGAACATCATCTGTTGTAGCCAAGCCGTGAGCTTCAGGCCAAGTCTGGGTAAGGGATCCCTGAAGGATGTGTAAGCCTTGGAACCGGATCTAGAGTCCAAGGTGGACACATTGCATAAGACCAGAGAGGGGAACCAAACTTGCCGAGGCCAAAAACGGGCAATGAGGACCCACTGAGCTCCCCAGCCATTGAGCTTTCTGAATGAACTTGGATATTAGAGAAAGCGGAGGGTAAGCATACAGTAGACCAGAGAACCCAAGCATCAACTGCAGCATCTCTGGTAGCTCCCCCTGAGAGGGGTTCAGAAAGCGAAATACTCACTGCACTTAATGATGGAAGGAGAGGCGAAGAAATCGCAGTAAGTCTGACCTCACTTTAGAAAGACCTGTTCCGCTACTGAAGGATTCAGAGACCACTTGTAAAGCATCAGAATAGACCTACTGAGCAGGTCTGCTAGTATGCTGGACCTCCCCGGAATGTGCACTTCCACTAGAAAATGGCCGGTGGAGATCGCTCACTTCCACAATCTCATGGCTTAACAAAGGGGATAAGATCTTGTCTCCTCCTGTTTGTTGATGTACCAGACTACTAACATATCGTCAGTCTGTATGGCAATAGTCCCCGGAGGAAGAAAGGCACGTAGGGCTTGCAACACCAGAAGCACAGCCCTCATCTCCAAGACAATGATATGCAGACTGGTCTGCAAGGATAACCACGTGCCTTGGACCGTCCTTCCCACCCGAGCAGGGAGGCATCCAAGATCACAGTGATCGTGGGGGAGGGAACAAAAAACAGACGACCCTGAAGGTCCACGGATTGAAGCCACCAAAGAAGGGAGTCCCTGCAAACACGTGACAATTTAACAGGATGTGACAAGGGAAGGTCTAGCAAGGACCACCGAACAGCTAAGGTCCATTGAACGCTCATATGAAGACGTGCATTTGGAACAAGAGTGATCGTAGCCACTATGGACCCCAACACCAAAAGAACTGAACCCGCTGGGGGAAGGTCTGCTTGAAATATCACTCCATCATGTGAATTACACAAGTCTGTCAGGAGGCAGAAACACCCCTGCCATGGGTAGTATCTATCTGACCACCTAAGAAATAGAGAACCGGCATTGGTGCCAGCCGAGATTTTAGATTTATGGTTACACCCAGGTATTTAGCAGTCTGAAGATGATGATCCCTGGCTTGAATCAGTCAATGCCTGGAGGGAGCTGAAAGGAGCCAATTGTCCAGGTAGGGGAAGACCTGAAACTCCTGCAGCCACAGGTGAGCTGCCACTACCGCCATCACTTTAGTGAACACCTGGGGGTGGTGGTGAGCCCAAAGGGGAGCGCTCTGAACTGAAAATGACCGACTCCCAGCCAGAAGCGGAGGAACTTCCAAGATTGCCTGTTCATCTTGATATGATAGTACGCATCTTAAGAGGTCCACAGAGCACATCCAGTCATTTATCTGCAGGAAGGGCAGAATGAATTGAAGGGTGACCATCCAGAATTTCTTCTTGGCAACTGACAGGTTCAGGGTTGAAAGATTCAGAATTGGTGTTAAGTCCCCCGTTTTCTTTGACACTAAAAAGAACCTGAAATAAATACCTGATCCAGACTGGTCAGTGGGTGATTCTGGATGATGTTTTTCAAGCTGCCTGGAAATTTCTACGGCTGCCTGCTCCTGTTGCATGGGTGAATGTCCTGGGAGATGTTTAGGAGGGACTGGGGGATGAAGAAAGGGGATAGAGTATCCTCTGGATATTATTTTCAAAACCCAATGATCAGTGATGGACTCCCAAGGCTGCTGGGTGCAGAAATAGGCATCTCCCAACTGCCTCCAGAGACGAGCATTCGGGCAACCCTTCAGGGCTGCTGTGAGGGTCTGTCCAGTAAGGGATCCCGAGACCCTTGGTTTCTCAACCCCCCTCTGCCACAAGGGTGGCATCTGTCATATTCCCCCTTTGCCTCTCGGGGAAGGTGAATCCTAAGCGTCTTGTGAAAAGCCTTGACACTTCCAAAACCATATTTTTACCACACGTTGATACCTAGTACAGGATCATTGCGGGGTGGAGAAGCAGATCCCGATGGCAGACGACGTCTTCCCATCCTTCTCGTTCAGGATTAAGGTATCCCAAACCATTTTGCCAAACAAGGTGGAACCATCATAAATGGCTTCTGTGAATGATGCATTGAAGGGCTCCGAAGCTGAAGCCAGGCATGAATGATGCCTGATAGCTATGTCTTTCCCGGCAGCCCTAGAGGCACCTTCTGTAGCGTGCGATAGGAGCCTCATAGAAGTATTTGAGATAGATGCAAGGGTGGCCATACGTGAACAGAACACCTTTTGCTCCTCTGCCAACATGGACCCTGGGGCAGACTCGGCAACCTCTTTGACCAAGTCCCTCTGCAGTCTGATGACGTGTGCCAAGTAATTCAGGGCACGTAAGGCAAACATGGCTGCAGTTTAAGTCTGCTTCCCGAAATGATCCAGCAACACTCCCTTATCCAAGGGATGGACCCAAGAGCTCTCCTGTGCAGGCTCTTTTCTGGTGGCTGGAGCAGCTACCATGGCATTGACTGGGGACCCCTTGGATTAATGCTGCCTAAGGGAGAACTAATACCGGGTCCAGGCACCTTGGGATAGTTTCAACTGTATCCGGTTCCTTCCATGCCCTAGATGAGATGGGATCCACAAGGGGATCTGCAAGAGGGGACACCCAGGAGGTAGAGGGTCCTGTGCCAAATGCTTCCAGGAATATAGACTCATCCGGGTTGAGCTTTTAGGTAGACCACCCAGCGCTGATCCAGGATCTCCATGATGTCTCCAAAGAAGACATCCTCCGGGTGTGATCAAGGGCAACCCTCCCCTTCCTCCAAGTCGGTATCTTCTTTGAGAGACTTCGGCAGGGAGTCCAAGTGCAGCCTCTTACATGTGTGCTTTCCAGGAGGCTTCTCAGGAGGTGGGGGGGTGGGGATTCCAGGAAGAACTCAGAAGCCTTGGGGAGCTCCTGGGGGGGGGGGGGGACCTCTTGGGGCGAAGTGGCAACAGGCTGTCCCTGAGGAGGCAGGATGGCAGACTCTGGCCCAGAAAGAGAGGGAGCCAGGACAAGCTCAGAGGATGAAGGTGTTACTGGACTTGAAGGGGCAGAGAGAACCCTTTCCACCATGTCGAAGGCAGAAGGCAAACGGATCCCTGAAGCCAGAATGGCCAAGGCCGGATCTGCCTCTTCCTGTGCCGAGGGAGGAGCCTGAGCCGAGCTTCCCAATGCCAAAACACAGAGGCAGAGATCACTCCTAAGACCTCGAAGTCAATGCTATCCTCTCAAATCCAACACAGAGCCTTCGGCTCAGATAGTCGGCCGGCTCAGAAAATGGGGCTGAACCATTCAGAGCAACAGTTGGCGCTGAGATACCTTGAACCATCAGCGTCAACCCCTCAACACTGGGGAACCTTGGACCAGACTGAAATTGGCTGGGCAGGCAGGACTCCCAACAGGATCTGGGCCCAAATAAATTTCTGCATGATCCTGTCCACCTCAGCTTCAGACAGGCTGCGAGAAGACTGGATGGAAGATGCCACCGATCAGGCCTGGAGTGGCACCAGGAATAGGCCGAGAAGGGAGATCAAGCCAGAGTGACCTCCGGCTCTGGCGAGAAGCAAGGCTACTGGAGCTCAGGGGAGCCCGGCCTCAGATCTGGGCAGGTCTTGGCCGGGGGCTCAGCCAAGGAAGAGCGGTCAGGGGATTACTTTCTAGGCTGGTTCCACTGCGACGGTGCTTCTTCCCATCCCAGCCTTCTTGGCAGGAGGTTAAGTTCCAGAGGCCGGGGCAGCCGAAGATGAAGTGGAGGCCTCCGGAGGACTAATGAAGCCTTTGAAAATCCGCTTATTCCCTCCTGTCGATCAATGCATGGAGGTTAAAGCCCATGCAGATTAAACAGGAGGTATTTAGGTGGGACACACCCAAGCATACCACACACACAGGGTGGCCATCCGAAGGGGGAAGTTTATGGCCACACACTGCACATTTCCTGAAGCCCAGTTTTGGAGTCTCCACCATGGCAAAACAGGAAAGCCCACTCACACACCAATGAATAAATTAAAAGAAAAGAGTTTTTTGCTTCTTTTTTGAACAGAAGTCTGAGCGCCAAGATATGGTAGGGTAGAAAAAGGGCTAGAGAGTAAAATAGAAAGGACAGAAAGAAATAAAGACCCAAAAAACTAGCAACTTACTTGAGGAAAATTAGAGCTAATGAATCACGGTGATGTTCTTTTGAGCGGCAAACGAGATCGGAGGGGAGCAGGAAGACAAGGACATTATGGTTAGAGGAGGAGCTTGGATCCGAAGCTGAAGTATGCGGCCTAGTCAGATCTGTAGCAGATCAGAGCCCCTCAGGTTGAAGATCAAATGAAAACAACTTCAGATTTCAAGATTAAGAAATTAAGGGGTTTGGCCTTGCAAATGCATTCCCTGTACACAGCAGAATGAGTTGTTGAGATGGGACTGGGAGGAGTGTCTTTGGAAAAGTTTTTTTTCCTGTTTGACCCTGACAAGGGGGGGGGGGGTCAGGGGAGATGGTGACTTCAGAAGTGATCACTTTATGGTAGATCTCACCAAGGATGACACTGTAGGTTGCTATGACTACTCATGTTGGTTAGCACCAGGTTCAGGATATTTTCACCTCTCGTGGGGGGTGTCGACCAGCTGATCCAATGCACTGGCATTAACAAAGTAGAGGAATCTCTGGGCATTAGTGTTTGCGATAGAACAGGTCTCCAACTCAATGGTTGGGTAGTTAAAATCACCCATGATCAGCGTAGAGGGTTGAATCTTGGATTCAAGTTAAGTCCAGATAGGTGGAGTGGGCATCCTGAGTCATGGTTGGGGTCTGTAGCTAGCTATGATATGAACAGGTGTTTTGTCAACAGGTGTTTTGTCAACAGTTAAGTGCACTTGGAATGTCTCCTGTGTGTCATACTGTTTGACCAGCCTACAGGTGTGCATGTCTTTGATAAATATTGAAAAAAAAAAAAAACGAACAAATAATCTCTGTGGTATCCCCAAAGTCTCAAACAACCCACTCAAGTATAGTGGGTCCAAAAACAAAACAGTGTAAGAAACTTGTGTGGAAAATATATCTAGGTAATCACTGTACATTAATCAGATCAGACAATGGTAGAAACAGTGAGCTTAAACTTGGCCCAAGTCAAAAAATAAATATATATATATATACATATATATATATATATATATATATATATATATATATATATATATATATATATATATATATATATAATGTGAACTATTGTACAGATAAGTATTTGAAAGTAATCCAAGCAGGGTAGGTACTCTGTTTTACTTGGATCGTTTGTCTGTGTACTTAAAGGATTTTCGATTGGAAACAGACTGCCTACCCTGCTTGGATTACTTTCGAATACTTAGTAATTCTGTACAATTGTTCAAACTATATCTTAGTAATTCTGTACAATAGTTCAAACTATATATATTTTTATTATTCTGTACAATAGTTCAAACTATATATATTTTTATTATTTGACTTAGGCTGAGTTTAAGTTTGCTATTTCTGATACCATTATCGGATCTGTTTAATATACAGTGATTACCTAGATACATCTTCCATACAGAGAAGTTTCTTACACTGTTTTGTCTTTGATAAATATTGAAACTCCACCTCCTTTGGCTTTGTAGCCCTTGGTTTGGGGCCTGAAAGTATGGCAGGATGAGTAAACCTGGTAAGGCTGGGGTGCTCTCCACAGCTTTGAAACAGGTTTCATTGACTGCAGAAATGTCAGCATCTTCCAGGGCGAAGAATGCTTGCAATGAGTTCAACTTTATGCCAATACTCCTAGATTTTAGCAGCATGACCTTTAAATTTCACGTTGGTAATTTTGTGATCATGACACTGCATAAAAAAGGCACTGGGGGGAGGCAAGAGCCTTTGCCAAAATCCTGAAGCCCAGGGGAGACGGATAAAAGCCTTCTCAGGAAAAGCATTGTGGTCTGTCAATCATAGGTTCACAGGTGTTTACTAGGTTGATGACCACAAAGGCCTTTTTAAGCCTAGCCATGCATCCCAAATCTCGGACAAGTTCTGATATCCTTGGTAAGGGTAAGCATGGGCCTGGGACATGAACCATTTATAGGTCACCTGTTTGCATCAGAGATACACATGCCAAACCAGTGATGAATTTCCAGTTTCCCATCCAATTGTCAAGTGGCACTTGAACTGGATTAGGGAGGAACTCTGCTTCACATGGATGAACAGCCTGTTCCATAGACGGGGTAGTCTCTGGGATACATACCGATCTCCCCACCAGGTCCTATTTATATCACAGACAAGGTTTAAGTCTTTAGAACGGGTAATTCTGGTACTGTGTTTTGTGGATATGCAGGAGGTCCATCAGAGTGGGATCTGACAATGCCCTGTATGCCAGGCATAGATCTCCCCTCAAACGCATGTAGCAGACAGAATACAGGGATAGGGCCTTGAGGCGTTCTGCATAGGATATATTACTTACACCCTGTATTCTTTTAGTGAGGAACCTCTGTGGACATTCCAGTTGTTGGATATACCTGGTTAGGTACATACCAAGAGGGCATTGCACTCTATAAGTTTGATGAATGCCAAATAAAGTGGAACAATGACTTCCTTGGACTTAGATGCCATACCTTGTTTATTAGTTGCACAACATAGAATGATTTCCTCACCACTGTAGACACATGATGATCAAAGGCTAGATTACTATCTCTGTGTGTCCCTAAGCCCCTGACTACTGGGTCAACTCTAAGGGGTGTGTTGTCAATAGGATAGTTACCATGGATGGATGATTTCCCAAAGGATAGTTTTATGCATTTCTTGGCATTTAGTTTTAGTCCATGACTGACACCAGCTTGTGTCAACTCCTCCTGGAGAATATGTGTCAGTGTGAGATTCAAAGACCACTAATCAGCTAGAGACCACTGACATTGGCCTTGACTTTTGAGAAGTAAATGCCAAAAAGAAGTGGTCCAAGGACTGATCCCCTGAGGGACTCCACTTGTGGCTGGCCTCTTTGCAGAGGTGGACTCAATTCCAACTTCCTGGGTCCTGTCTGAGCCAGTTGGCTATCCACCAGGCAACATATGGATTTGTACCTAATCTGTTGAGTTTGTCAACAATGACAGAGTGGGGTATTGTGTCAAATGCCTTGGCCAAGTCAAGGTAGGCAGTGTGAACAATTTGGCCCTCATCCATTGCTTTGGTGACCTTCTCAAAGAAGTTCACCAGGTTGAGTAGGCATGATCTGCCCTTGACAAAACCAAAAAAGGTTGGGTCCAGTGTTTGGAGGTTTACTATATCTCTATATTGATCATCTCCATGATAATTCTTTCCATGGCTTTACATACAAGATTATTGAGACTTATGGGTCTGTAGTTTCCAGGGTCTGTAGATGACCCACCTTTGTGCAGAGGGATGACTGTTCCCTTTCTCCATTCATGAGGCAAGAAACCTGTTTGGAGGCTACAGTTAAATAATAATTCCAGAGGCCGTGATACGTCATGTTTCATGCTATTTAGAAGGCATCCCGGGATATTGTCTGGGCCTATTTTCTAAGACTACGAATGTTGCATCAGAGCATCAACGACCTGTTCCCTAGTGATAGTAGGCAGAGTTATATTTGATTATATTTCCTGAAGGAAGGTTAATGGGGAGAGAGGAGTCCTTCCAGGCTGTCAGGTACTGGATCCCCTTGGAATGACACCAGAAACTAGGTCAATAGTTAAAGTCCATCATTTTCTGTTTGGATTGAGGCATCATTATGGGTGATGGTAGGATGCTGCTTAAGGCTAGGGACATACCTGCCTGGGACACATTCAGTGAGCTCAATCATGTCTCTCTTCATATAGTCCAAAGAAGTATGCCTCAAGTCATTCACTCCAACATGGATTACAACCGTCATACAATACTTGCTGTTAATAGACTTGAAAGCATGAGTGATATGGCGGATTCTAGCACCTGACAAGCAACTTACTGTGACTTTCTCCTCATCTAGCCTGGTGAGGAGCAGATCTGTGTCTCATGACTAGTACATTGGGTTTGTGGCTGGGCCTTGGAGGCTGAGAGACACAAGCATGTGTACAATGTGTGGTGCTTGGTGCTGTGGGTTGTAATGTGTGTGTTTTTGCTTCAGGTCTCTTGTTTAGATAACCTCCCCATATGTAGGAGTGTGCTGTACTGGTGTGGGTGGTTTTACAGGTGTGACGTTTGTAGTGTTTGAGCAGACAACCTTCTCAATGTTGATGTACTGGCTTGTGATTGAGACAGCAAGGATTATAGGTCCTTAATGTAACTGCATTTCACACATTGTGTTCCTAGGTGGCAGTAGAGGGTTGTCCGTGTACATGATGGTTGCTACACTGTCTCAGGATGTTCATATCAACCAGACTAGCAGGAGAAACCAAAGGAAATTGTCCATCCATGGTTGTCAATCTGTGGAGGAGATGTCGGGGATAACAGAGTGGGTACTATCTAAGGAGAGTACCTACAGGTGTGAGTAGGGCTGGATAAAATCAAGAGTAGCTGCAAAGGAGGGCCTCACTTATGCATGAGTGCTGGTAAGGGAAAAAATGCAGCTGAGATACCTTGCAAAGGGTTACAAAGTACAGTTGTGTAGATGTTAGAGTGTATTCACTGTTGCAGTCATCCTGCTGGCAGGCTACCTGCAGTCGGCCTGAATTCCAAAGTCCTGGTCCAGCGTCGGTTGCTGTCATCTCTTCCCTGACGTCAGTGCGCCAGGAGTATAAAAGATGCAGCCGATGCCATTTTCTTCAGTTTTTCTTGCCCCAGATGTCAGGTGCCCCCAAGAAGGTAGGCAATGCATACTGCTTATAAAGACATACAGTAAAATACAAACAATACCTTCATCTACAAGCAAATGCACCACATAGGTTGTATAGGATAGAGAAGTATAGATAAGTCCCAGCAAAGAAAAGGGGGATGGAGGGTGGGTAACCTGGACTGTAACAGTGAATACACTTGAGCATCTACATTTATGGTAAGGTACACAACTGTACTATGTTCGTGTTTCACTGTTGCAGTCATTACACTTGGGTTGAATCCCAAAGCTGAGGTAGGGTGGCTGGGTCTAAATAGGATTAGGAGTGGCTATGAAGCCCTGCAGAACTGCAGTGGCAAAGCCTGCTCTGGATTTAGAGTAAAGAGGTAAGTGATAATGCTTGGTAAAAGTGTGCACTGAGCTCTACGTTGCAGCCTCCAAAATTTCCTTGGTTGGTACTCTGAGAAAGGCTGCTGAAGTGGTTGCTGCCCTGGTAGAATGTGGCCTAATATTCTTAGGCACTGACTTGCCATGCTGTGCATAGCAGAAACAAATGCAGTGTCCTATCCATTTTGAAATAGTCTGCTTTGAGATAGCCTTTCCTTGTGATCCTGCAGCATATGCTACAAACAGTTGCTCAGTCCTTCTGAATGCTTTTGTTTTGTCCAAGTCGAAGTGTAGCTGCCTGTGTATGTCCAAAGAGTGCAGAAGTCTCTCCCCTTTATTCTGGGGATTTGGATAAAATGTTGGCAAATTAATGGTTTGGTTAAGAGCCACACTGGATACTACCTTTGGCATAAATGTTGGGTTTGTCCTTAGAGAAACCCTGTCCGGATGAAAAATGATAAAAGGTTCCTGTCCGGATGAAAAATGATAAAAGGTTCCACTGCCATTAATTCCTGTAAATCTGAGACTCTTCTTGCTGAAGTTATTGCTAGGAGCAGAGCAGTTTTCCATAAGAATTTTATATCAGCTGTATTGGCTTGCTCAAAAGGAGGCAGTGTGAGCTTTTCCAAGACAAAGTTGAGGTCCCATGTAGGTATCGGTGCTCTCCTTGGGGGTCTTATGTTTTTTGCCCCTCTGAGGTACTGTCTTAGTAGTGGATGTGAGAATAGGAGGCTCTGTATTGTAATGAGCTGAAATGGCACAGGCATGGATCTTAATTGATGAGAAGGCTAGGCCCTTGTCCAGCATCTCAGTTAGGTATTGTATAATCTGAGGAATATTTGAAACAAGGGGTTCAAGTCCTGGTGCCTGGTTCCAAGCACAGAATCTCTTCCATTTTTCTGCATAAGATTTCCTGGTGCTGGGCCTCCTGGCTTCCAAAATGACATCCATAACAGCTTTAGAGAGAGGTGTGTTCTGAGTGGCTATATTATTTGCCATGCAGCCAGATTTAAGGTTCTGAGTTGGTTGTGCAGGATTTGATTGTTTTGTTGAGTCAGAAGATGAGGAAATTGAGGTAAAGTCCAGGCTGGGCCTTAAGACAATCTCTTTAGAATTGGGTAAAGGGGCTCCGTTGG